>NC_074711.1:52388962-52688962 GCF_947242115.1 Biomphalaria glabrata | reverse complement strand
TAGGATTTCCTTGATTGAGACCCGATCTCTATAACTGACTCCTAAAATCTGTCTTAGCCATCTTTGTTGAGCCACATTTAGTGTTTTTCAATTTCGGCAGATGACTATTCACTGCATTTTATTAATGGAGCCCTGCCACTGGTAAAAATGTGTAACCTCTCTTGAATACGCTCTTGGAATTAAGTTACTGTAGTTTGCTTTAGATTTTATATCGAAAAAAAGAAGTTTTATCGTCAAAATAATCTGTTGGGGGTTTTCCACCTCAAAATGCTCTGTAGGGGGATCTTAAACTCAAAACCATCTGGAGGGGTTTTAAACTTTAAAAAAAGCCATCTGTAGAAGAGTGGTTTAAACTCAAAACCCCCGATTGGATTGGCTACGCTCAGATAATTTTAGTGTGTAATTTTCTTTTTTTTATATTGAAGATGTATTTTTAACATCAAACCCCTCTGAATGGGGATTTAAACTCAAAACGCTCATAGCATTTTGAGTGCGTAATTTGCTTTTTTCTTACACTGAAGATGTATTTTTTAGCCTCAAACCCCCCTGGCGAGTGGTTTAAACTCAAAACCCCTTTGGCTACGCTCATAGATTTAAGAGTGAGTAATTAGCTTTTATTTATATTGAAGAGGTACTTTTTAGCTTCAAACTCCATGGGAGGGAAGTTTAAACTCAAAACCCCTTTGACTACACTCATAACATTTTGAGTGTATAATTTGCTTTGTTTTTATTATTAAAGAGGTATTTTTTACCTTCAAACCCCGCTTAAGTGGGATGTAAACTCAAAACTGAGTCAAAACCCATTTAGCTACGCTCATAACATTTTGAGTGCGTAATTACTTTTTTTTTATGTTGAATAGGGGGTTTATCGTAAATTTTAGAGGGGGTTTTAAAATCAAAATCTTTCTTAACTGTGCTCTTGGAATTAGGGGATTTTCGTTTGCATTTTGTTTTGTTTTGTTTTATAGAAGAGGAAAAGTTAACTGCAAAAACCCCAGGTAGGGGGTTAAAAACTCAAAACCCATGGTAGGGGTTTTAAACTCAAAACCCCTGGTAGGGGTTTTTAAACTCGAACTCCCACCCCCGGAAGGGGTTTTTAAAACTCGAACCCCCCTGGTAGGGGGGTTTTAAACTCAAAACCCCCTGGTAGGGGGTTTTAAACTTAAAACCCCTTTGGTTGTGCTGGGGCAAGTGATGGTTTAGTATTAAAATATCACCTAAAATAAACAAAATCAAAGCAAAAAATCAATCACTAAATTCCGATTCCTCCCCCGGGGCCGGGGGGGGGGATTTCATTTCGGGGGGGGGGGGGGGGGTTGAACCCCCCCCCCCTGGCTACTCCCATGTGTTACATAGGTTAGGATTGAACAAAATAGCCTTTACTTCTTTTAACTACTTTACAAAACAACGCCTTGATCCAACTTTCTAAAAAAAAATTCATATTTTTTATAGTGTTAAAAAGTCTCCATGTCCAGTCTAGATATAGTATATATAAGTCTATGAATGAAACATTTGGTAATTCTTGCTATTGAGCATTATCTATGTAGGAAACAGAATTATGATATACTGTATGACTTCGCTACACGAAGGCTCGTAAAGTAATCCTGTACGTAGTTAATGAATATAAATGCAAAAACGAATGTATGTATATTCTCTTAATTTTCACTTATAATCCGTATCCCTACCCAAACTAGGCCCCGCGAATTCTTGTTCTCCTCCCCCCCCCCCCCTTCTTTTTTTCGCAGACCATTAAAACTACGTGGGGTAGAAATAAAAAAAAAAGTGACATTTCCATGACTTCTTGGTCACAACGGTTAAGTCCGGCCCTGCTATTTTGTGACGTGTGAATACTACTACTTGTTCTCCCCACTCCCTCTTTTTTTTTTTCGAAAGGGTAACTCTAGTCCGTCTGACTTGCAAAAATAAAATAGTGATCTTTCCATTACGTGGTGTCCAAACTCTTAAACCATGAAGAGAATTATACATATAGATTGTTGTTTAGTTAAATAGCCCGCCCTGTAAGTAGATCTAGTAAATAAAAACTCAAAAACATTTTCACTTTTATGTATTTTTGGGTTATTATCGATGTAGGTCTACATTAAGTTGTAGACTACTAGCTGTTTGGAGCAACAAGCCAACGACTGACCAACAACCAAAGGAGGGGGGTGGCGAAATTTTTTTTTATTTTCATTGTATTTAGGCCAAAGAATCTGTGTCTGAATATTACAAATGTTTACAAATTAAAATATCTTAAGTAAGAGGCGTCGTTTCATCTTCAAATAAGACCTTGTCAAATGTAGACCGTTTTCGCGAGAGGCGTATGCAACAATACGGACCTCACTGTTGGAGCCTACATCGCTCCTCTAGGTCCCAGCTTCTACTTTTTGAAGAACACATTTTAAAACGACTCCACTAGTGTGATTCTTCTGGATTTTCTTACCCGAGATGAGTCTAATTTCTTCCGACTATTGTACTATTATAGTGATGATTTTTGTGTGAAAAAAAGGTTCGCGACAGAGATGTCCTACTTAGCACGAAGATGATCTTAAAAAAGATCACGCCCATTACAGAAGTCCATGTGCTATATATACCTAAAATGTCCCTCGAATAATATTATTGACCAGGGCTGCCTCTTTATTATTTGACTTAATACTCGACTTTTTTTTTACTAGAATGAATAGAGCGTTCTGAAAGAAAACTAATTAATATTGGACTTTTTTTAAATATTATTTCTTCTTACTACGAGAAAAGGGCATTGTAAACGCCAGGAGAAAGAATTTCTGAAGCTGAAAACGCCAAAATATGCTCAGCGCCGGGGCCCGGCCCCGAAATCAGACCCATTGCTAAAAAAATTCAATTCTATCTCCAGAAAGAACTTTTTGCAACGCTTAAAAAATTTTTAAGGCAAAACTATTTTTGACTCGTTCTAGTGAAATTACATTATATAAATTTTGATTCTTAACATAGGCTAGTGTTAAATTACTATAAAGGAAAAATAGAACTTAAATATTGTGTTGTAATTTTGACTAAGTTACTTTAATTTTCATTACATTCTTAGAAAAAAAACCTCACGGACCTCACTGTCGGAGCCTACATCGCTCCTCTAGGTCCCAGTTTCTAATGGCGGCTTGAACGAAACTTTTTCCATTTAGTGGCCGCCACCCGGAAATGTTTGAGAAACACTGCCTTAATGTGTTTTATTTCAAGTCATTAAGGGACTTGTATTTAGGATTATTTATTTAGTAGTAATTCAAGAAAAATACTCAGCGTTGAGTTGCTTCATTTAGTCCTAGTGGTGTGTTGGATAAGTTTTTAGCCACATCCGAATCCGCGTATGTTAGATGATTGTGGATACAATCGGCCTATACATCTCTCCAAAATATAATACAACCGTGATAATCATTATCAAAGTTTACGTCAATGACTTTTGTGTTTCGAGTCACTTTATTCTGTCTTGTATGGTCCATGTCAGTTTTAGGAATAAATTAATAAAGACGAAATTATAGCCTTTTAAGGTATAAAATAAGGGTCATATTAATTCTGAAAAGACACGAATATAATACAGAAAGAAAACAATAGAAGCAACTCATTAAAGAATGCATGATTTTAAAAAGCAGCCATAGCAGTCTTTGATAGAATTATTTTAGGCAATGTCTCGCTTTCAAAGGATCCACAAATAGTTTATTTGACACACAAATACTTTCAAAAAAAAAAAAAACAAGGTTACAAAAGACAGTTTGTGTGGAAACACAAACTCAAAATCGGCCCCCGAAGTGGTCCACCCAGGCAGGCTTCAATATTTTCAGAAAGAACATCCGAATGAAATTATATCAAAGACAAATGAGAGATAAGAATGGAGAAAGAAGGTTAACAGATCTTGTGTAGTGCCCCAACGGTCCCGCAGATCAAAGGATATGTGAAAGTGAATGTAAAGTTAGATGTGAACCTGGCCTAACTAGTTCCCCTTTCAGACCTTGTGGTCTATAGGGCAGATGATGTAAAGTTCATCTGTTTTGTGGCCTACGGTTAACGAGGGTGTCATGTAGCCAGCACAACGACTAACCGCCGTTACTCTTGCCCAACCAATGTCAGGTACTCATTAGAGCTGAGTGGACTCAGAGGCGCCCAAAGATTCCGAAGTTGAAAATCCCAGTCTTCACCAGGATTCGAACCCGGGACCCCCGGTTCGGAAGCCAAGCGCTTTACCGCTCAGCCACCGAGCCTCCCCTGGCCTAACTGATGTCTTATAATTGATCTAATTGTTTTGAAAAGGCTCAATCTCTTATTCGAATCCTAAAAAAAAAATAAAAAAAATAGTAAATTCCGCATTAAAAAAAAGTTCACAAAAATGAAGTTTACAAGATTACTATTCTTTTTAAATTAGGTCTAACTTGTAATGCATACTAATTAGCTTTTTCTCTTAAAAAAACTGCTTGCATAACTGATTTTAAAAATGAGATTTTTCGCTTTCAGAAAAAAAAAAGTAGCCGTTGCAGCAGAACTTTGAATGGTCTAAAATATTGTTATGTCGGATTTTCAATATCTTTTCTAGTTTACGAGATCTAAACGGGACGGACGGACAGACATTTCGCACAAAACTAATAGCGTCTTTTCCCCTTTCGGGGGCCGCTAAAAATAGATTGTACACCAGATATGTCTCACACCAAACAAATCACTATTATTATTGCTTCTGGTTCTTATTATGAACATTTACAGGGGTTTTCGCCCAATTACTGATATAACCGAAGAAGGACTTTGTAACGTCGCAATAGAAAAAATGCAAATTTAAAATTGGAATGATCTACAAAAATTGGTTTAAATCAACGGGCGCTTTTGGTACATTGTCGAGCTCAGTCGTCATACATTTTTTTTAGAAAAAAAAGGGGGTGGGGGCGGGATTTTTAATTTCGCAGGCAGGCGGCTACAACCCTCGCTGCAGCCCTGTTCCTATGTACATATTTCCTGTGTTTGAACCTTACGCGTTCCTTCGACTGAACCCATCCTTAACTCCGTGGCTGGAGACCTCTACCAACTCAAGTCAACTTGCCTCTTCATCGTTGATTTCCCCCCGCCACCGCTGCATCCCTCACATTTCGAGGACGTACAACAGCGACCGGGCCATTCTATTATCCACTGGAGCTGGAGCTGGCACCTCCCAACGCTTATACTCACGCTAATGGACTAGAACAGTCTACAGCACCAAGGCAGAGGGATAAGCATCTAACAACTAAACGCAGGATTACTAGACCTATAAGTTTTTCAAACAATAGGGCACTCATATTTGTACCATTCATTCACTTTATCTGTATTCGTAGTCAGATTACGTTAGAATTTATCACTATTCTCCCTCCACTTTCATCCCTTCCCTTTTATACCTTTTTTTTTTACATTAAATATTTTTGTCTTTTAAACAAAAGTAATCCATTTCTTTATTGTACATGGATATTGCGTTTAGTTTCCCACCTTGTAAGTCGCGTTGGTCAATGGTGTCGTTAGAAACCCCTAGACCTAACATCACCAAAACTAAATTATTTTTACTAATTGATTAGTAAATAAGCTGAATTAGTCCCCTTTATATTAGGCTGCCGTTTCAAGCTTAGTGAACACAAACATAAAATAGAAACAAGAGAGATAACTTTACAATCTTCCATGTTTATAGACTCTTCGCTAGCAGAGTGGTTACCGCGTTCGCCTGAGAGGCTTTAGCCATGATTTTGAATTAAAGTCGTTCCCTTTTTTATAAAAAGTTTATTTGTATCAATGTGTTGTTTTTTTATTGTAAGTCTAGATCTATAACAAATTTAATTACACGAGAGATCCAAACTAATTGGTACAACTTCACTTACTATAAGCTTTGTTTGTTGTTTTTTAGTATTACAAAGTACATCTCCGATGCTTGTTGAAGTTTATGAATGTTAAGGCTATTTATGTGTAACATCTATTTGGAAAGGTACGTCAGTTTGAATTATATTTATTAGTTTATTATTTACATTTTTGTACCTACATAATTGGTCGCACAAGTAATTGTATTTATTCTATGTGTCTCCACTGAACAAACAAATTTATCAGTTTAGTTTTATGTTTTTGTTTTCCTATTGCAAATTAAAAAGTTTGTCACCGTATTCTTTTCTCTCTGTTTGAACATTCACATCACAATAATATCACCAGGGAATTCTTATAAATTAACCTCAGGAGACCTAGTTAATTTGAACATTTTTTTTTAATGACGACATGTCAGGGAATTTGAGAAATTCTGGAGTGACATAGCAAATACAAAATTGATTTTTGTTGACAATGCCAAAGAATTAGAGAAGACTGTGTGGAGAAGAGTATTGAAGTGTATTTGAAGTTTTTATTGTTTTACTTCACTCAAGTAGAACGATAGGAGAGATGTTTGTTTGTGGGGAATTACAGAGAATAGTCTTCTGGGTGTTTGAACACTGAAATGAATGTGAACGAAAAGAGACAATGATACCAGTGGCTAGTGCAGTTAGTCATGTGTTTAGGAGCTACCTGTGGCTACCTCTTTGTTCAGTAAGTCATGTGTGGAGGAAACAGGATGGCGGTAGTGAAAAGTTTAAAAGTTTAGGTTAATTATAGTAGTTGGCCTCCTTCAGTCGTGAAGTAGGTTAACCAGCAATAGTACTGGCATTAATTGTGGTCAACAAACCGGGGATTCGGAAATAGTAGGAGAGGCAGACAAGGCTATGAGAGAGAGAGAGAGAGAGAGAGAGAGAGAGAGAGAAAGCGAGTTTTTTTTTATTTAGTATCAAGAACAATAAGAGGAAACAGCAAGAAACAAACATGAATTATTTAATTAAATTATTTTTATAGTTTACTAACTTAAAGGGAATAACTCAAAAACATACAGATATTTATTCACAAGAGAACATCAAATACACATAACAACGTCTGCCTTTGGGCACAGACTCTCGTAGAATCCTAGACTTGGGCGGAACTCCGTTATCTTGTCTAATGTCAACAGTTATCTTTAGTCTAGTTCCTAGCAGTGCACCTGTCGCAGAACGAGATGTTGGTACGCATCACAGAGCTACAAATTAGAGTTACAACAATAACAAGAACAATGTGTACATTTGTTGTTTGTAACTGGCCACTTAGTCGATCAACTGTAATAAATTATGTCATGGCACAAAAGGCTTCAATGGCAAACAAGTGGGGCATAAGTTCAAGTCCCGATGTAGATCAGGAATGTTTCCATTTCGAGTTTAGACTCGAGCTGAATTGGTTTGCTGAGCGTCCAAAGGCATCACGGAAACATTGTCCCACCCACCCACTCCTCCCGCACGTTCTCAAAAAAGAGAGTTGACCAAATCGCACTGAGCATTTCATAGCGACATGAAAAATTGGTAGACAAAAGCAATTATAATGTTGTTGCTGTTGTTTTACCAACTTCTTGTACTGTTTTTACCCATTGTATCCTCATCCGCTATTAAACAATAGCCGCAACTGTGTCTGTGCATTCGTTGTGTCTGTCACGGACTCACGTTGCGATCTCAAATGCTAAAGACAACAAGCTCAACTGAAAATCCAATTTCAATATTGGCTTCATAAACCATTTTTTAAAACAAGGCCAGTTCGTGCTTCCGTAAACGATACGCGCCATTCAAAGTCCGAAGCTCACTGTCATCTTCATTAGGATAAAAAATCGGTGTCAAAACTATTTACGGTCTTCCATAAACGTGTTCTATTGTTTTAGTCTAGGAAATATGTCTGTTACAGTGTTGCTTGAGAAACGTAAGACAAGAATAATGCATTCTTCGTAAACTGACTAGGATCTCACCAAGACTTGTCAATGGTTTCATTTAGACGAGCTGTATTTATCCATAGCCTGCAACATGATCTATCCGGTCAAGTTTTTATTTCCATTTAACTATTTTCTTCTTTATTTTCCATCGCATTATACAAAACTGTATTCATGTACATTATAGACCTATATAGCTTACAATTTACATAGATTTATACCACAATGGCCTTGTCTGCATCAAATATGGCAAAATATACAGCTTGCAATAGGGATCGCGTGGTCACGTGATGTACTGTATTGATCCTTACCAGATGGTAATGATATATTACAAAACAAGTAATTAAAAGGAGGTCTATTCAATACTAAATGGCTATTATTATAAAAGTCAAAGTCCTTAATGTATTAGGTCAATTTAGGTTTGAGTTTAAGTTTGATACGTAGATGAAGTGTAAGTAAGACTGAACCGCAGTGGCCGCCTTCGTCTCTTTGTTTCCTTTCAATTGTTGATTGTCTTTTAACGTATTTAATTAGGATTATTAGGCTATTGCTCTGTGGGCTCTACTAAAGGATGGTTTATTGTTTTGTAGAGTATCACCACACTAATGTTTTCATTGAATAAAATGTCATACCTTACCTAGTTACTATTTAAACAAAACAAAAAAAGTACTATATAATTTATCCACAACTTTTATTTATCAACTCCAAGTTAAGTGCAAATAAAATTCGATCTGATGTTATAAGTTCGGATTGGATCGTCATAAAAAAAAATGGCAATAGAACCATGATCGAACTCTCGACATTTGCACCTATAGCGAGACCCTCTATAAACTTTGCTACCAGTTTCTGGAATTTCCAGAATTTCCACTTTTGCCCAGCTACCACAAATGAAGAGCTAAATAACAGTAGTAATTGTACATTTAAAATCTATCATTAAGATATCCCCCGAGGCCCGATGTAAACATCCTAAAGCAGTGGTGGGCAAATTACGACCCGCGGGTCACATGCGGCCCGCCGAAGTGTTTTATGCGACCCGCCGACACCTACAGAAATCAGGTGTTCCAACAGTATATACATATAAAAATGCAAATATTAAAAATAATATCTATATAAATTATTGAAACTGTCTCATTATAACAAGTTTTAAGTAAACGAAGATTATGCTTATTGGCTATACATCAATACACTCAATTCAAGACACAATCTCTGTGTATTGGGTAATCTTGGAACAAGATGGCAAGTGTAACAACTGATGGAGCTCGATCTTTGACTGAGAAATTTTTTTTTTTTAATATCCCAACCATAGACTCTAAACAGGAGACTTTTGAACAAAGTTGCATAAAATTTCAACAATAGCTTAGACACACTCCGATAGTAATTGAAGTTACTAGAGCTAGGGGTATTCACCACAGGTAGTTCCGATTTATGAACAAAATAATCCAATATATCCGCTATCTTAGCATGGGCAAGGCAAATGAGAACAATATAAAATCTCAAGGAAGGAATTGTTCTGTTACTTGAAGGACATTGACTGTGGCTTTGTTACCAATATTTCTAATGAAGAGTGGAATACAGATTTCATGTTTTTTATGTTATTTGAAATTGGTTGTTTGCATATGAAATGTAAATGCATGTTAAATCTTTTCAAGCAAGACTTTCCCATTTCTACAAGTAAGCAAAAGAAAATAGTTTTTGTTATTTTCCTTTGCTGAAAGGTGAAACTATTTCTAGTGAAACGATTAAAAGTACAACACTTATTAAGATTCCTTAATTGTGCAATTTATAAAAGCAAATTTTAAGACCTCAAGAATCAGTTTTCAATACCATGAGCTCACCATTTAGCGCAGAAGCTTTGATTCAGCTCCAGAAGGACATAACTCCGAGCAAAGAGAAGTTCCAGTCAGTACTTCCACCGGGGTCCCACGGGTGCCAGAAGCTGTATGTCAACACTTTAAAAAATGTGCTGCTGTTCACACTATTTGTGTACACATACATCTGTTCTTCTTCTTCTTTGTTCTCATTTTACATATTGGAGGGTTCAGATAAGAATCTTATATCTGAGATGAACCGCGCAGTGGTTTCCAGATCAGGAAGTTCTCCGAATAGTCTTCTTCTTCTTCGTTCTCATTGTTATGTTAGAGTGTTCAGATGACTAGACCAATACATGAGAAGAACTGCGCAGTGGTTTCCAAATCAGGAAGCTCTCCATATAGTTTTCTTATCCGAATAGTCTTTGGAGGGTTTTGGGGCCAGAGATGAACTGCGCAGTGGTTTCCAAATCAGGAAGCTCTTCATATAGTTTTCTTATCCGAATAGTCTTTGGAGGGTTTTGGGGCCAGAGTCTTGTTCGGGTCTCTTGATTTAGTATGTACTATTGAAGGACATGGTCAGCATTCTCTGGTGATGCTCCAGAAGGGCAGGTTTCGCTTGTCCCGATATTTACGTTGCGGAACACATATTATCTCATTCAGTGATCGAGCTTTTTTTTTTGTGTGGAAACTAAACAAGTATAATCACTGGTAAATGTTGACTGACTCTAATTTGACAGCCGTCATAGGGGTAACAACTAGAAATACAGTTCCGGAACATTGTGCACGAGTGTAAAAAGTAAAATACTGCTCATTAAGTACAACTGTATATTTGTGGGGATATTGTGCTATAAAAAGACAACAGCAATTTAAAAACAAATCGTAAAATAGATTTCAAAAGCTGATAACTCTTGTTGTAATTTTTCAACGTGGATTGTGGAAAAAAAAATATATTCTAGTCGACCGGCGGCATAGCATACGCCGCTATTTTGCAGGGCCGGTCTTAGGCCACTGCAACCTATGTGACCGAAGGATCCACACTTTCATGGAACCCGCGCTAATTCAAGGTGTATAAATTATTAAATTAAACCATTTTATAACTTAAAACAGATTTCCCGCGCACTCCTGTTGATTTACCAGGAGCTCCTGGAAATCTCCCGAAATTGCAAAATATAAGAAAAAGTCCTTAAAATATACGGAAATACATAGAAAAAAATTGTCATTTTGGGGTGTCATTCAATATGGAAAACGTCAATCCTACGCGCTATTAATAAAAACGGCATTATGCATTAGCCGTAATTGTGTAATCAGGTGAAAGAAGCTTATCGCGCCTCAAACTAATGTAGAATTACTAGAGGTCAACATTTCTCTAACATTTGGTAATTCTTGCTATTGAGCGTGATCTATGTGGGAAACAGAATTATTATGATATACTGTATGACTTTGCTACACGCAAGGCCCGTAAAGTAATTCTGTACGTAGTAAAGAATTAATAAAATGCATAGACGAATTTATTTTCTAATACAAACTCTTAAATTTCATTTATGGTCCGCCCCCCTACCCAAACTTGACCCCTCGAAATCCGTTTCGAATAGGGCCCCACAATGATTAAGTCCGGCCCTGCTATTTAGTGTTTGTAAAATGTTTTACATGTTTCGGATGTTCCTTCAGAGTTGACGATAGTTTACTTCCTAGTCCAAACCTCCCGCATGGGATGGGAGCGGGCAGGGTTTGACAGTCCAGCGCGCAGCCATCCGTAGCGAGCTGTGAAAACGTGTTCTCCCCCCCCCCTCTTGTTTTTTTTTCGTGGGGTGACTATCCGCAGAAATAAGAGAGTGATCTTCCCATTTACTTCTCGTCTGACCTGATTAGGGAAGAAGAGAATTATATATAAAGAAGATATATATATATATATATATGCGACCCGCCATTCTCAAATCGTTTTTTAATGCGGCCCTCGAAACAAAAGGGTTGCCCACCCCCAGTGGCGTAGCTAGACTATATGATGCCTGGTGCGGTACCTCATCTTGATGCCCCCCCTCCCAAAAAAAAAAAACAACAACAACAACTAACTAATTAATAACATTGCGAAACCTTACTTTTTGTTCAAAAGAATATGTATTCATTAATCAAATATTGTTAATTCTTTCATGACCTTAATGACCTTTCATGACCTCAGCATTATCATATCCTTGACCCTGCAGTCCATTATGTCTAAGCCATCCGTACGCAATTTCTCTAGAATCATCTCAGCAATTCCAGCAGCATGCTTGTCCTTTGTGTCGATGAAGTCAACAAAAGACTCACGAACTCGCACCCCGTCATTATCCATGACAACACACCGTAAAATTTGGGAAAAAAATGTCAAAAATAATAGAGAAATATTTGGCTTGTTTTACTTGCTGTATGATTTGTTTTTTAGCGTGATCCCCCAATATTGTCATAAATTCATTTTGTATTTGTGGAGACATGTATGTATTCGGTCTGGAACAAAGGTTAGTTCGAAGCACATGCTCCCTCAAGAGTGGATCGTATTTTGATAGTAATTTTACTAACTCTCCAGGTTTTCGTCTCTTGTATAATCAAATCTTGAGCCTTGTTGTCAATATTGTTCCATACTCTCAGGCGAACTTCAAGTTCCCTCCAAGCAAGCGATGACTGAATGTTAGCTCTGCTGGTCTCATGTTTTTCTATTTTTGGGGATAACCTCCACCACTCATTGAATCCATCTTTGGATTTAAATGAAGATTTGGTACTTGATCTTGCTGAGAAGAGTATGCAGGGGAAGCAAAATAAGGATTCTTTTTTTGGCGAATAACACATCCACTTTCTAAGAACTTTCTCGCCGTTTGACATTTGCCGGAAAAACCAAGCCTTTGAAAGCTTTCTAGCCTTTCCTTTTGCTGATTCTTGATGTCTCTCTGAATTGACTGTCCATACGCTGAACTGTTTCAGATCCTTGAGTGACAAGGTGTATGCGAATACTATCTGTGATGACATCAGGCCAATCTCCAATGTCGTTCAGTTTAGAGTTTATTATCCTGCTTTCTGTATTGTTTACACTGTCTGATGGTTCAGCTTCTTCAGTATGAATGTTTGAGGAGTGTGCTAAAGACATGCTTGTGTGCTGTCCTTTAGTCTCTAGAACCTGCGGTATTGAAGTATTTTCTTCTTTTTCATCATTCAGGATGTCGGCCTCATCATTTTTTTCTGGATTCAATGATAACCGTCTCATCTTGCTTTGTTGCTTTTAATTGTTCAGTTAATTCATACCCAATAACAGCTCGCCTATAGTCGGTGGACTCTGGCAATGATGTGACTTGAAATTGTCTCGATGCTTCTTTAGACTTAAGAAATTTAAGAAACGCACCTCACTGCGGTCAAAGAAACTGCTTTATGCGGATGACATTGTCCTCTTGTCAACCGGCAAGAAAGCCGACCAAATACAGGCGGCATTACAAGCAGACCTCCAAACCATCTCCTCGTATTGCGACAAATGACAGATACAGATAATCGTTGCCAAAACGACCTGATCCCTGTTCAGCCTAGGGATCGACATTCTTAAGGCTGGGTATGGGGCCCTTATAGTCTACTGTTAAAGGCCTCCGCGCGGTGTTGATTCTTGGCAATCTGTCTGGTGTAGATCTGACTGGAAGTAACGCTGAACTCAACACTTCAGTAACACCGGCGAAAGGCCGAAACAATCAAATATGTAGTCGACGCTGATATGTTGTTCTACAAATATGTTTAATACTCAAGAAGGGAATCGTCCGATGTCAATAATGTCGTACTCAAGTCTACTACTCTACAAGAAGCGTCTTCCTTTTAGCGTCACTAAGAGCGTTCTTATTTTTTAAAGATCTGTCACGTCACTTGTCGCTAATTAAAACTTTCCCCTTATTCCCGAAACAAATAACTAATTCCTAATCATGTCATAACACTACCCAGACCTGACAGAACCAGAGATGCCGATTTCTCCGTCTGAGCTTAAAAGGGTTTTGAGGCGCCAGCCAGACTAGTCAGTCTTGAGCATTGTTCATCATTTTGTTTACGTTACAGTATAACAATTAACTAGTTAGTTAAAAAAACTCGTAGAAAACAAAGGTTAGCTTATTTAAAAATATTGACATTACAATAGAATTAATTCCAAAATTAAACTATAAAGAATCATAAAGAAATGAATAAACTAAGACAATTGTTTAGAGCTAGAGTTTAGAAATATATTTGTAAACTCAATATCTAGATTAAACCAATGGACAAAACAATGAAGTAAAAAAAGGTTGGCCTATCTTCTTCTTCTTCTTTATTAGACAGAGCATTGATCAGTGTAGCAACAACATGTATCATGTGTCCGAAATAAATCTAGTAAATTAGATTCAAACTGTTCTATAGCTTACATTGTATTGTAGAAATAGTCAAGGAGATGAAACAAAATAGTGACATGACTAGTTTATAAATCGTTAGTTCATGTTTAAAATACAGTAGTTTATGTTTGTTCGTGTCCATACAATTAGCCGTTTTTACTGAAACGCTCAGGGAAATAGGAAATTAATACACACTGGGGGAATTTTGGTGCCCCTCTCCACTTGGTGCCCTGTGCGGCCCGCAGCACCCGCACATTGGTAGCTACGCCACTGCCCACCCCTGTCCTAAAGTCATCTTGAATTTGTTATATATTATAGCTGCTGGTCATATTTCTTTCCGAAGTTTCCAAATTTAATGTATCTCCGTTTATCTATAAGACTGCAAGATATTTACACAATTGGACTGTTAAGGTACGTTCTCTGTTACTTCTGAGACAATCTCAGAATAAAGCTCAATGTTTGTTTTCTTTTTTTTTTTCAACACTTACGTAAGCGTTGACTAGTACACATCACTTTGTAAGATTGATTGAAAATGAATAAATAAAAATTATTTTAAAAACTTGTATTAAAACGCACTAAAAAGTAGCCAAATTCTTAACACAGGGCTTATATTGCCTTAACTTGGTATATTTTCCTATAAAAACAAAATACACTGATTACGGCTACTTGATTAACTAACTGGATTTTAAAACAAATTAATTCCTATGTTTTCAACAAGCATGAAGTTGTATTCACTATTTGATGACGACTGGATGAGTAGAAGTGGTCGAAAAAATTCGATTGCAAACATTACAACACACAAGAACGATACACGTTGATCTTTCCTTCTTTACGACATACACATGATTCCAAATGTTTGAAGGAATGAAATGTATAAAGAGAACAATAAGAATGAAGTTGTCAGAGCATTGTGCCTGCCCTACCATGGAATCATGCCAGTCTGTAAATTGTGTTTTTCCATGTAACATCTATTCCTTGTTTCTAACGATGTAACATCTATTCCTTGTTTCTAACGATGTAACATCTATTCCTTGTTTCTAACGATGTAACATCTATTCCTTGTTTCTAACGATGTAACATCTATTCCTTGTTTCTAACGATGTAACATCTATTCCTTGTTTCTAACGATGTAACATCTATTCCTTGTTTCTAACGATGTAACATCTGGAGTTAGTGGAAAAATTGTAGACTCCCAGCCATTGCCAGCAAGGGTGTCTGGGGGAGCGCTGCGAGCTCCCCTAGCGCGGGGCGGAGCCCCTCCGCCAAGCACTATTTCAGGTATTGAAAGCCAACAAAATGCATATTCTGAGGTATCTAAAGTGCATTATACTGCTATTAAAAAAATTTATTTCAAAAACCTTAAGTGCTATTCGTACTGACTTATATCCTCCCGCGTCGTTCGGCGTATTGGGTGGCAAGCTGCTTCCACAAAAATCTGTTGCTGGCAATGTCTGAAGCCTCTTCCCACCTGCTCTGAGGACCTCAATGAAAGTGTGGCGCCAATTTGTAGTAGGATGTCACTATTTGCGCTTTTCACGAAATGGCCTCCATGTCATCGAAACTCTTATTATGCGTAATTCATTTTGTCAGAGAACATGTCCCGCAAACCTCATGCGACGCTCTGTCACAACCTTACTAAGGGGTCGACTCCAGTTCGGCATAGGATTTTCTTGATTGAGACCCAATCTCTATAACTGACTCCTAAAATCCGTCTTAGCCATCTTTGTTGAGCCGCATTTCATCTTTTTCAATTACGGCAGATAACTATTCACTGCACTTTATTAATTAATGATAATGGTAGAAATTTGTAACCTCTCTTTGCTACGCTCTTGGAATTAGGTGACTGTAGTTTACTTTAGATTTTATATCAAAAAGGGAAGGTTTATCGTGAAAATCATTTTTTGGGGAGTTTTTTTTTTACCCCCACCCCCGACTTCACCCATGTATATCAGTGTTTCCCAAACTGTGTTCCGCGGAACCCTAGAGTTCCGCAAGGCCTAAATAGGTGTTTCACGAACTATTGGAAATAACTGGAATGATTAACTAGTAGGCCACTAGTGCGGTGTACTTAAACTATAACATTGGGGGCTGGTTGAAATTCACTGTTGGAGTGAGACAAGGCTGCCTACTCTCACCAACTCTTTCAATATCTTCATTGAAAGTCTAATGGAAGATTCTCTCAAGGGATATGAAGGAACTGTAAGCAAAAAATAGGAAGAATTACTCATTTGCGCTTCGCGGATGACATAGAAGGCCTAGCAGGGACAGAAGGAGAACTAGCTGACTTGGTGACTTCCGCAACATGTGGTATACAAATAAATGCCGAAAAAATTCAAATTATGACCAATAGCCAACAGGGCTTTAAAAGGGACATCAGCATCGGAGGTGAAAAGCTGACAAGTATAAGCAGTTTTAAATACCTCGGAGGCAAAAAGACAGAGAGGAATGGAGAAAGACGGTTGACAAATCTTGCATGATGCCCCAACGGTCCAACAGACTAAGGGATAGATGAAGGTGACGGCCACCACGTGAATTAATTTCTCTAATAAAAAAGGAAAATGCCCCGTTGCTTAGTTAGAATGTGCGAAGTGTTCGGTCAAGGAAAAAGGCTAGGAACCGCTAGTGTATATTTCAATTTTGTTTTAATCACGCAGGACCGGACAAGACAACAGATGCTTTTGGTGCACTTGGAAACATTATTGGACTTGGGTTGAACGGGTGCGCGACGTTTTGGCGCGAAATCAGACGATAAGTTAAAAAAATCTTTTGTAATAAACATTTTGTTTTTCCTCCTCTTTATAGAAAATACAGTATACATTTATCTATACAGTATACATTCATCTATACAGTATACATTCAACTATACAGTAAACATTCTTCTATTCAGTATACATTCTTCTATTCAGTAAACATTTTTCTATTCAGTAAACATTTTTCTATTCAGTAAACATTTTTCTATTCAGTATACCTTCATCTATTCAGTATACATTCTTCTATTCAGTATACATTTTTAGCGGCCCCCGTAAGGGGAAAAAGCCTCTATTAGGTTTGTGCAAAATGTCCGTCTGTCCATCTGTCCGTCTGTCACACTCAGATCTCGAAAACTAGAAGAGATATGAAAAATATTATTTCATCATTAAATCCGGCTTGAAAAGTTTAGGTGCAACGGATACTTTTGGTTTACTAAAATCAAACCGTTTAATTTATAAAATTAATTATGCAAGCGATTTTTTCATTAAAATACACCAATTCATAAACAATTACGTAAATGTAAAGGAGGCAATGTTGCAATATGCTAACAAAGATGAACAGTTTCTGTGTATTTTTAGTATAAACAAGTCAAATATATTTATAAAATGTACAGGAAATGTTTACAACAAATATAAATAATACTTAAAGATGTTTTTTTCTGGTTAACTAGCTGCTAAAATTAAAAGAAAAAATTTCTGTTTGTTTATAAAGGCTAATAATGCACTTTGTATGTAAATATCATGCACATTTTTTAAAATGGACTTTTTAAGCAGCGACTTTCGTGCAGTAGAGTAACGTCGCAACATGATCAGGTGCTAAACCAATTCCTTAAACTTTGTTTAAAAATCAGATTTTATTTATTTTTTTATTTAGTGCCCCAATCCGATTAAAAGAAGCTTATTATTGTGCGTTTTGTCTGTTGGTCGGTCTGTCCGTCACGATTAGATTAACAAATAAGACTAGAGGCTATTGTAAATCTGATTTAACCTTTAATTTTTCATTCAGAAATATTGCAATAGTTTAAAGTATCTATAATAGATTGTTCCGGATGTTTTGTGAAAAACAAATCAATGCCAATGAATATTTGTTTGCTCTTCTAAGTTATAGTAGATTTTATTTCCATGCTTAAACGTTGCAAGAAACACGTGATTTTTAATATATCGTTCCGGTTTTTTAATGTAAATAGAATATAAATGCTAAATAAAAATATCTATACTGATTTATATTTCATTAACTATGAAGTTGTTCCGGATATTGTTTTATAAAAAACAAATTTATGTCAAAAAAATTATGTTTTTTTCAAAAATATCGACAATAGGTTATTCAGGATTTTAAAATAAGAAAGTAATTTAATAGAAACGATTATTGAAAATCAATTCTTAGATTCGGTAAAGAATTTTCCTGATTTTGTTTCGAAAAAGAAATTGACCTACATTACCTTAGTTTTCTTACAAATCGACGCCAAAATGGATCCGAATTTTATATGAAAAATCTAATAAATGTTTGAAATCCCTCTTCTAATAAATAAAACAAATAATTTTCTCATTTACGAAAATTGGTTGTTCCGGATTTTTTATGAAAAATAGTTTAACTCTATTTATGTAAAATCTCACTTCTCTCTTACACTTCATTTAACTTTCTATCTAAAACATTAAAAAATCTAATTATCGTTAATATTATGCTCTGATTTTTAAGGAAAACAGCTTCCTAACACCAAAGTATGGTTTGATAAAATCTCCATAACGGTATGGTACATCTAATTTTCATAACAGACCATCCCAGAAATTTAATTAACGGCATTTGATTAATCTGGAATTCTTATTTTTTTCTCACTATAAATATATAAACATCCGGAACAATCTATAATAGAAACTTTAAACTAATGCGATGTTTCGGAAGGGAAATTAAATTTAATCAGATTTTCTATAGCTTTTAGTCTTTTTTTTTCTCGCTATTAACATAACGGACAGACAAACTGACAGACAAAACACAAAAAAGCGTCTTTAATACTTTTATATATATATTAATATATATATATATTAAGTCTAACTAGCCCATCAAATGAAATGCTAAAAGATCAAACTCGGTACACCAATGTCTATGATCCCTCGAGAAGCTGCTCGTATAGATGATATGTTTTAGTCTAACTAGGTCGTGTGACGTAGTGGATTTTTTTCCTTTGACGTCATATGGAATAAATTCTTTAAATGCTTAAACAACTCGGTATAGTAATGTTTATTAAACCTCGTAATGTGACTCGCATTTTAAAAAGACATAATAGATTTAGATCTAATCTAGATTTTTTACACTAGATCTAGATTTTTTTTACACTAGAGCTAGATTTTTTACACTAGATCTATATTTTTTCTTACACTAGAGCTAAATTTTTAAAACTAGATTTAGATTTAAGTTCTAATTAAAATCATTATAGAATCTAGATCTAGAATTTCTTGGTCTAGTTTAGAATGTTTGTTGTTTTACATGTTTCGGATGCTCCTTCAGAGTTGTAGTCCAAATCTCCCGTAGGACGACGGGGGATGGGAGCGGGCAGGGTTTGAACCTGGGACCATTGATGAATCCAAACGACAGTCCAGCGCGCAAACCGCACTACCAGACAGCCATGATTAAGACTAGATCAAGATCTATAATTTTAATTTCTAGGCTTAAAGTGTCGATTTTTTTCTAAAGTCTAGATTGTCAATATGTCAATGTTGCAATGTTATAAAATACTAAAACTAATCTACTATTTTAATATTTAGATTTTGCAATTAGTCTATTAATTGATTTTCTAGTTGTTGTTTTTTTAAAATATAAATCTTATCTAAATTACATCTACATTATCCGAAATTTATATTTTAGATCTAGATCTAGTAGATATACATATTGAGAGTGCTAAATTAGTAGTTTAATTTAGGTAGATCTACATCCTCATTCTAGTTCCATTTAGGACTAAATAAAAATGCTCAATACCAAAAGAGTATCTAAATTCGCTCTTCTGACATATTGTACATATCCGGTAGTGGACCAGACAGTGATCCATCTCCCACGGGGGCTGCCTCTGAGTTTGTGTGGCAACACAAACTCTTTTTGTAATCTTGTTCTATTCAGTATACATTTTTCTATTCAGTATACATTCTTCTATTCAGTATACATTTTTCTATTCAGTATACATTTTTTCTATTCAGTATACATTTTTCTATTCAGTATACCTTCATCTATTCAGTATACATTTTTCTATTAAGTATACATTCTTCTATTCAGTATACATTTTTCTATTCAGTATACATTCTTCTATTCAGTATAGATTCTTCTATACAATATACCTTCATCTATTTAGTATACCTTCATCTATTCAGTATACATTTTTCTATTCAGTATACATTCTTCTATTCAGTATACATTTTTCTATTCAGTACACCTTCATCTATTCAGTATACATTTTTCTATTCAGTGTACATTTTTCTATTCAGTATACATTTTTCTATTCAGTATACACTTTCCTATTCAGTATACATTGTTCTATTCAGTATACCTTCATCTATTCAGTATACCTTCATCTATTCAGTATACATTTTTCTATTCAGTATACATTCTTCTATTCAGTATACATTTTTCTATTCAGTATACATTCTTCTATACAGTATACAATTTTCTATTCAGTATACATTTTTCTATTCAGAATACATTCTTCTATTCAGTATACTTTTTTCTATACAGTGTAATTTTTGTTTATTCAGTATACATTTTTCTATTCAGTATACATTTTTCTATTCAGAATACATTCTTCTATTCAGTATACTTTTTTCTATACAATATAATTTTTGTTTATTCAGTATACATTTTTCTATTCAGTATACATTTTTCTATTCAGTATACATTTTTCTATTTAGTATACATTCTTCTATACAGTATACATTTTTCTATTCAGTATACATTCTTCTATTCAGTTACATTCATCTATTCAGTATACCTTCATCTATTCAGTATACATTGTTCTATTCAGTATACTTTCATCTATGCAGTATACCTTCATTTATTCAGTATACATTCATCTATTCAGTATACATTTTTCTATTCAGTATACATTCTTCTATTCAGTATACATTTTTCTATTCAGCATACTTTTTTCTATTCAGTATACATTTTTCTATTCAGTATACATTCTTCTATTCAGTATACATTCTTCTATTCATTTTAACATTTTTCTATTCAGTATACATTTTTCTATTCAGTATACATTTTTCTATTCAGTATACATTGTTCTATTCAGTATACATTCTTCTATTCAGTATACATTGTTCTAATCAGTATACATTTTTCTATTCAGTATATATTTTTTTATTCAGGATACATTTTTCTATTCAGTATACATTCTTCTATTCAGTATACATTTTTCTATTCAGTATACATTTTTCTATTTAGTATACATTCTTCTATTCAGTATACATTTTTCGATTCAGTATACATTCTTCTATTCATTTTAACATTTTTCTATTCATTATACATTGTTCTATTCAGTATACATTGTTCTATTCAGTATACCTTCATCTATTCAGTATACATTGTTCTATTCAGTATACCTTCATCTATTCAGTATACCTTCATCTATTCAGTATACATTTTTCTATTCAGTATACATTCTTCTATTCAGTATACATTTTTCGATTCAGTATACATTCTTCTATTCATTTTAACATTTTTCTATTCATTATACATTGTTCTATTCAGTATACATTGTTCTATTCAGTATACCTTCATCTATTCAGTATACCTTCATCTATTCAGTATACATTTTTCTATTCAGTATACATTCTTCTATTCAGTATACATTCTTCTATTCATTTTAACATTTTTCTATTCAGTATACATTTTTCTATTCAGTATACATTTTTCTATTCAGTATACATTGTTCTATTCAGTATACATTCTTCTATTCAGTATACATTGTTCTATTCAGTATACATTTTTCTATTCAGTATATATTTTTTTATTCAGGATACATTTTTCTATTCAGTATACATTCTTCTATTCAGTATACATTTTTCTATTCAGTATACATTTTTCTATTTAGTATACATTCTTCTATTCAGTATACATTTTTCGATTCAGTATACATTCTTCTATTCATTTTAACATTTTTCTATTTATTATACATTGTTCTATTCAGTATACATTGTTCTATTCAGTATACCTTCATCTATTCAGTATACATTGTTCTATTCAGTATACCTTCATCTATTCAGTATACCTTCATCTATTCAGTATACATTTTTCTATTCAGTATACATTCTTCTATTCAGTATACATTTTTCGATTCAGTATACATTCTTCTATTCATTTTAACATTTTTCTATTCATTATACATTGTTCTATTCAGTATACATTGTTCTATTCAGTATACCTTCATCTATTCAGTATACCTTCATCTATTCAGTATACATTTTTCTATTCAGTGTACCTTCATCTATTCAGTATACCTTCATCTATTCAGTATACCTTCATCTATTCAGTATACCTTTATCTATTCAGTATACCTTCATCTATTCAGTATACCTTCATCTATTCAGTATACATTGTTCTATTCAGTATACCTTCATCTATTCAGTATACCTTCATCTATTCAGTATACCTTCATCTATTCAGTATACATTTTTCTATTCAGTATACATTCTTCTATTCAGTATACATTTTTCGATTCAGTATACATTCTTCTATTCATTTTAACATTTTTCTATTCATTATACATTGTTCTATTCAGTATACATTGTTCTATTCAGTATACCTTCATCTATTCAGTATACATTGTTCTATTCAGTATACCTTCATCTATTCAGTATACATTTTTCTATTCAGTATACATTCTTCTATTCAGTATACATTCTTTCCCCTTCCCACCACACATCTATTCTCCCCCCCCCCACCCCCATTTCTCCGCAAAAAACTGTTATAATAATTTTGACTATTTAATGAATAAATATTGCAAACCATGGATGGTGTGATAAGTGCTCGGAACTGTCGTCGTTATGATCCCGTGTTCAAACCCTTATCAACCTCCCCACACATACACCGTCTTATGGGAGGTTTTGGGCTTGAAATAAAAGAAAGAACCTCCAAAACAAGTCAAACATAACAAACTATGAAGGGTAACATGCCTACCTGTGACCAGGATATTGACATGCTCCCCCATCCTCAATAAATGATCGGCTAGGTGTGCGAGACTCACAGGTTGACAACCGTTAGTTTTATCACTAAATTTAGAAAGCCTTCAGGACAGAAGGCTCAAAAGTAAAGTAGCAATCATACATAAAACACTGAACCATAATCTTCAAATACAAAAACAAAGTTTAATAAAATACTCTGAGCTAGCCAGGAAAACCAGTGACTTGGCAGAATTTAAGTCATTGGTTAATATGCATGACTAAATGCATGACGCGTAGGACGTAATCATCTTCTTTTTTTGAAGTAACGTCTGTATTATATAAGATAAGATAAGACGATCTCTTTTTTTTTTTTACCAAGCTTATATCAACTCTGTCTGTCTAGTACAACGTTTGAACACATTATTTCTCCCACACCCAATCTCGAATTAAGTTGAAACTTTACACAATTATTCATTGACATAGATAAAACATTAATCAATAAAAAAAAATTAGTCAATCAAATACTGGTAATTAATTATTTTGTTTAGATGCCAACAATGGAAATGAATTCTTCAATATTCACAGATATATATAGTTCGGTCCTTTTAGATAAGTGTACTTGTTATTTTTCCCACACCCATTTTCGAATCAATTTGAAATTTTAAATAATTATTTATTGTACCTAACTAAAAATGAATCATTAACCAATTAGTCAAAATATTATTGGTTATTAATTTTTTTTTATATCAAATAAGGAAAATAACTACAACATTATTGAGAGATGTAGTTATAAGTGTGGAGTTCTTTCCATTACATACGCCTTTTTTTTCCCCATAAATACCATAAATTAAATAAACCCTTTTCCTTTGAACGAAAAATCGTCTCATTTGTTAGCGGCACCGATACTCCATTTAGCAAGGGAGATGACTATTTACTACCTTTTAAACACACTTATGCAAAAGGTTTTAGAATTTTTGTCCAAAAAATTTTTTACAAATGTATTGCCAAGCTAAATAAGTTCTGTCATACTAACTACTACATTTACAAAACAATTGTTTACTTTTTTTTAAGAGAAAAAATCTAATTAATATGCATATAAGTGGAACATAATTTTAAACAACAATTAATAAGTAAACTGCAATACGGTCAAGATTTGTGGCAAGGCTGATACCGAACAAAATTACAAGTAAGAGATTGACCCATTACAGAATAATTAGATCAATTAAATAATATGACATCAGTGAGGCCCGGAGTCGGTAACCTGCGGCTCCTTAGTTCCATACGCAAGTATTATTTATTTTATTGAAACATTTTTAAAATAGTTCTGAATCTTCTAGATAAGGCGCCGATTCTATCTTTCAGCCACCTGTACTCGCCTTTCACCACACCCCTCCCCCATTACACTCGTCAACACTGTTGTTAGTCCGTCGGAAGCTCTCGAATGACGGCGTCGTCGGATGTTTCAATGTAGTTTTTAATTCGCTTTCACGTTAGACGAATTGGCATCTTAAGCACTTGCTTTGACTGTGACGTTTAGTTTGTTTTTTTCAAGTCAATGAGTTAGAAGCGAACTATCTTCTCAAAGTTAGAAGCAATCTACAAGTAATGCTAATCTGGCAAGCTTTGCGGTACCACTAGATATTGCACAAAAAGGCAAACCATTTACAGATGATGAGTTTGTCAAAGACTGATTCCTACGTGCATCTGAAGAACTGTTTCATGATCTCAAAAACAAACCAGAAGTCCTGAAAAAAAAAAAAGCAAAGATTTGCCAGTATCCGCTGAAACAGTACAAGATAGAATAGCTAAAATGTCTTCAAATGTAACATATTTGCAGGTGGAAGATATTCAACTTTCTTCTGCCTTATCACTAGCTATAGATAAGTCTTGCGACATAAAGATACGGCACAAGTTGCCCATATTGTCAGGTATGCTACCACTCTCATGACAAACTAGAGGGGACGATAGAGGGCATTCTATGCAAAAATACCTTGAAGACAATAAGATCGATTGAAATAAAATCATTTAAATAGAAACTGATAGAGCCAGAAGTATGACAGGAAAAAATAAAAGGGCAATAACGATTCGTCGGAGCAAAATAAACCAAGAAATTCTTACGTTTCACTGAATAATGCATTGTGCCCAAACGATTCCGACCGAAATAGATGAGGTCATAAATTTGGTAATCAAGATTATTAATGGAGAATCAGTATTCCGACTTCTTTTTTCCCCAAAAAGTGCAATGACTTTCCAAAGGTAAGGTGATGAAACGTTTTGCTTTTGCTTGAATGAAATAAATGCTTTTCTAATAGGGTTTGTTGGACTAGTCCGTTTCGTTTCTTTGATTAAAAAGTATTGGGCCGGAAGTCGCTTTTTCCCTATATATATTTGTATTTTTCAGTTCTCTTTTTAAATTAAACTGACATTATTATGCTATAATTTTAAGTGTACCTGATAGATTCTGCACAAAAATACGGGTAGTTGGGATATAACCCGATAGAGGCTATAAAAAGAAAAGACCTGAAACTAGCGCGTGAAACTACACATTTACAGTACTTTATTTGATGAGTATTTTACCCAAGATCTGTGTTGTTTTTTTAGGACGCTTATTTCATGTACCCGGCATTTTCCAATACACAATTTCATACACAAAATAATTGTTGAAAAAAATTGTAGTGATTTTAAACTTTAAATGATTACTTAAAAAGGTGTTACTCTAATCAATTTTGAATATTATTTTGTTATTAATGTCACTGTTTATTTTGTGTCTGTTCTAGTTTCTTAAATTTTTCTTGAGTAAAGGGAGCGTTTTTCTCCTAATGGGTACACCTGATTTCCCCAAGCAGCCTTTGTAAAATATTGGTCCTAAATAATGCTATGTTTATAAACGAAAAATCGCATAGCTGCATTATGATGAATGTACGTGTTAGTTCAATATATGTTATATTACTAGATAACTATAAATAACCGCATAAATAGACGTAAGTTTATTTTTTTTGTTAGATTTTTTTTCTGTTAGATAAAGTCATATGGCAAATTTTGTTTATATCCTAATTCTAAAAAGGAATAATAATAATAGAATTATACACTAAAAATAATCACTGAGTTTTTCTTTAATAGTTTTGAAAGTCTAACTGAGTTTGTGTTTTTGCAGATGTACACAAGCTACACTTTGAGTCAGTCCATCTCTTCTAATTGTTTAGAAATGAGTGTAAAAATGTAGGCTTCGATATTTTTAGCCTGAATTTAAGAAGTTACAAACTTCAAACAACTAATATATTGCCTCTTCCATAAAACTTTGTACTTAAAAAATAAATTTATCCAATGCTCGGAATCCTGCTTGTATACTTAGGCCCTATTTAAATCGATCCGGTATCAATGTATTTTTTTCAATGTCGGGAAAAATGATTACTTTTTTTTAAATTCAACGTTAATTATTAATTTATTATTAGTTGAAAGTTAGGCAATCAATCACTGAGTACCGGAGCCTCTTTTTTATTTTTACAAAAAAAAAGCACTTTATATACTTTCAGCCGACATGCCGTATTATTAAAAACACCTCTATGTGAACTTCTCAATCATCTAGAGTCTTAGACAGTCATTATTTTAGACTAGATTTAAGTAGAGTCTAGATCTAGACCTAGATTTAGTAGGCCTATTATTATAAAAAATAAATCAATAATCAGTCATTATAGACATCATTCGCAATTTTATTTATGTCTATGGTCTAGGCATTGAAAAGTAAATCTATTAATAAACTATAATAGATCTAAGTCTAAGTACTAACTTATTAAATAAGTCATTATAAGTAGAAGTATTATAATGAATATTGTATAGATCTAGATTGACTAGATTATAGATAGATCTATAGATAGATCTCTAGTTTAGTAAATTAAGTATAGAGTATAGTAAACGTATTACAGTATTATTAGATCTATGTCTTATGTCTATATCTAATCTAATAATTAAAAAACTTTAGTCTTTATTCATATATAGAGTTTTTTTCTAATAAAAACTGACTATAGGCATACTCGGCATAGCATAGGCTAGACTCGGCAATCTAGTCTCAAGATAGAATCTATACTATTACTAGATCTATTCGATTTTTATATATAGATCTAGACTAGAATTAGATTATAGATCTAAATATACTAATGGAGAGATGATATGCGGTGTTAGCTAATAGCGTTGCTCAAGAAACAAACCTGGGCTTTTCTAAACTCTAATACTTGGTATGTAATAGTAAAACAGCACCTACCTAAATAAATCGTAACTAGCAATCAAAAACCTATATTTATTGTAGTATATATAGGTCTGTGGTTGTATTTTATATAGCCTTCGTAACTTCTTCCATAGAGAAATGACTTTTGTAATTTCTTTTACTGAAAATTGGGCTATTCGCGTCTGACACATATATAATTTTTATGTTCAGTAACAAACCCTATTGAAAAAGGCATTTATGACACCGAATTAGAGAACGATTAATAGTTGCCAAAATTTTCTGTATGTTTGATATAACAGAGAAATTAAATGAGCTGAATCTAAAACTTCAAGGAAAGGAAAACCAAGAATTGGTTTGTTTTGAAGAAAAATTTATTTTCTTTTTGCAGAAGATAGATGTAGCGGTTAATTACTTTAATTTGAATGTCTTAAGCAGTATCGCGATAAAATCGGTGCAACTTCTGACACGAATTAATTCAGCACGATTATAAAAAAATCTTGACAGACTTGATCAGTTCTAAACAAACAAAACTATTCTAGAATTCCTAGTACACCTTCTCAACACAAACAGTAACGAAATCCACAATATCTCCTTTGGAATTGATACTGGTTCTCTTGAAATGCAATTGATCGATTTAAAAAGTAAAGCTTGTGGGGTGGGAAATTTACAGAGTTGAAACGCAAGTTGGAGGTCCAGAAATGTTTGTACATAACGCAACAAAAGTGGACAGCTTTAAAAGGAATGCTACAGTGAGGTGAAAAAGTTGGTAATTGGAGTGTTGACTATCTTTGGTTCGACATATTTGTGCGAGCAAGCGTTCTCTTGCATGAATATAATAAAAAGTAAATTAAGAAGCCAACTAACAATTGAAAATTTAGAGTCGTGTTTGAAACTAAAAACAACAAGTTATAAGCCAAATGTATCCAAACTTTCTAAGACCATACAAAGCCAACGAAGTACAAGTTAATGTTGTATTGTTGTAGCATTTTAATTCACTACTTTCTCTCTTAAAAACTTGGTCCCTGGTGCTGTTATTCATTTATGTTTAATATATGTATGTATCATTTGTTTCAGCACCTAGCTTCAACTCTATGTTTACGTTTACAGCATTATTGTAAGTAAATGTTTGACTGCTTTAGGTGTTACCAAAATAAAAAAAGAATTCTCTAATAATGCCATATATATTTTATCTAATTTGTTGTGAAAAACGCTACTTATATATGAATTCCTTTTTTTTTCATTTTAAAAAGTTCATTGTGTGAGAACTATTTATAGTTGTCAAGAAAAAACTTTGTGGATCTTTAAAAACTTCGAAATTTTGTAAATTGCAATATTTGGCTCTTCCGACTTAAAAGGGTGCCGACCCCTTAGTTAGGCCATGTTCACATCTAACCTCACCTTCACCTGTCCATGGTCTGCAGGACCGTTGGGGCACCACCCCTGGTCAACCTTCCTCAATTCTTCTCTGTCCTTTGCCTTTGATAGAATTTCATTCTGATATTCTTTCTGAAAATATTGAAACCTGCCTTTTTTACCTACATGGGTGGACGACTTGAGGGCCCGATTTTGAGTCTGTGTTTCCACATAAATATAGCTCTTCCTTATAACAGTCAGAAATAATAGACAAAGTCCTTCTAATACATGGACTGTGGCACTTATATGTTGCAGAATCGGTCTGTTAAGTCACATCGAATTCTGTTTCGATCTTTGGAGAAGTAATAAATGACATCAAAACGTTGGAGCGCATCACTTGATTCTTGATACAAAAGTAGCCATATGTATCTACAATGTATGAATCAGATTTCAGGCTAATAACGCTACATATGTATCTACAATGTATGAATCAGATTTCAGGCTAATAACGCTACATATGTATCTACAATGTATGAATCAGATTTCAGGCTAATAACGCTACATATGTATCTACAATGTATGTATGATAGTCAAGATGTCAAACAAATAACGCTACATATGTATCTACAATGTATGTATGATAGTCAAGATGTCAAACAAATAACGCTACATATGTATCTACAATGTATGTATGATAGTCAAGATGTCAAACAAATAACGCTACATATGTATCTACAATGTATGTATGATAGTCAAGATGTCAAACAAATAACGCGCTACATATGTATCTACAATGTATGTATGATAGTCAAGATGTCAAACAAATAACGCTACATATGTATCTACAATGTATGTATGATAGTCAAGATGTCAAACAAATAACGCTACATATGTATCTACAATGTATGTATGATAGTCAAGATGTCAAACAAATAACGCTACATATGTATCTACAATGTATGTATGATAGTCAAGATGTCAAACAAATAACGCTACATATGTATCTACAATGTATGTATGATAGTCAAGATGTCAAACAAATAACGCTACATATGTATCTACAATGTATGAATCAGATTTCAGGCTAATAACGCTACATATGTATCTACAATGTATGTATGATAGTCAAGATGTCAAACAAATAACGCGCAACATATGTATCTACAATGTATGTATGATAGTCAAGATGTCAAACAAATAACGCTACATATGTATCTACAATGTATGTATGATAGTCAAGATGTCAAACAAATAACGCTACATATGTATCTACAATGTATGTATGATAGTCAAGATGTCAAACAAATAACGCGCTACATATGTATCTACAATGTATGTATGATAGTCAAGATGTCAAACAAATAACGCTACATATGTATCTACAATGTATGTATGATAGTCAAGATGTCAAACAAATAACGCTACATATGTATCTACAATGTATGTATGATAGTCAAGATGTCAAACAAATAACGCTACATATGTATCTACAATGTATGTATGATAGTCAAGATGTCAAACAAATAACGCTACATATGTATCTACAATGTATGTATGATAGTCAAGATGTCAAACAAATAACGCGCTACATATGTATCTACAATGTATGTATGATAGTCAAGATGTCAAACAAATAACGCGCTACATATTTTCTCTCAAGTCAAAGATGTCGCATTGATGTTCAAACATTAAACCATCCTGAGAAACTATGAGAAGAATAATAGATGCAGTGACATTTAACACGGTCTCATTGACTAGGCATGCCAAAAGAAAGTGTCAAAATCGACTGTCAACATGAGATGTCAGTTTGACTCGCTGACACGCTTATCACATTGTATTAAATTGTCACATAGGAGCGGTCGTGTTCTCAGTGTCATAAGTAGATGACATCCGATCCTACATAAAATCCTACAGAATTGATCACACAGAATGTCACGTAAGATGTCATACAGCTAAGGTGTCATACAGCTAAGATGTCACACATCTAAGATGTCACACAATTAAGATGTCACAAACGATGTCACACAGTTAAGATGTTACAAAGGATGTCACACAGTTAAGATGGCACACAGTTAAGATGGAACACAGTTAAGATGACACAAAGAATGTCACACAGCTAAGATGTCACACAGCTAAGATGTCACATAGTTTAGATGTGACACAGTTTAGATGTCACAAAGGATGTCACACAGTTAAGATGTCACAATGGATGTCACAGAGTCAAGATGTCATACGTCTAAGGTGTCACACAGTTAAGATGTCACACATCTAAGATGTCACACCGGCTATGTCCCAATGTTGATGTCGCTATGCTGTAGATTTAACAGAATCTCTCTAATAAGCCATTCCCTCCCCTGTCCAGTGCTACTAAACAATCCACCCACCACATTGACCTAGATAAAACGTGTATAACCCTCCAAAGTATTTCCCTTCTTTCGGAGATACGCAACTATATAAATAGACTGCGTTAAAGGCGGAGGTGTAGCGTCCCAGTTTGTCCCCATTGGTTCACAAGCTGGCTGGCGCGCGAGTAATATCGACCTGGTACTGTTGTCCCCCCCCCCCCTCTTTCCATTTACTTTCCTCGTACTCGCCCGATATCCAGCGCCCCCGATTACATGGATGCCATTTTCATAATAAGATTCAGAGAACTCTGCGAGCGTTCGACGTCACCGGACGTCACCGCGGTGCCAATGAATATTCAGTAGATACCTGCCATATTGGAGTCTGGAGGGAGGCTGTCAACACAAACGGATAACACTATGTCGGGAAGATTTTTGTAAAGGCATTCAGGGGGGATCTCTATGTAACACCCAAGGCCTGGGGGGTCAAAGCACCAGGCTAAGAGAAGCATTATGGCACGATTGTCTCTGAGATGTGTATTCATCACAATAATATCACTTCTGACGGACTGTGGCTACTGCACTGGACCATCTCTGAACCCGTTCCCGCTTGGCACAATTGGTAAGCTAGTTTCGTTTTATTCTATGTCGTAATAGTCAATTCTACTACTCAGCAGTATTTGTAAACCATTCATTCATCCTCGTTTTCACGCCTGTTCATTGTCGGCAGCTAGATATAATTGGTCAATCGATTGGAACTTATGGATGTTTCTCATTATTTAATATATATGACCCTCTCATGTCAAGGTAGTGGCCTTTACTTTAAGGTCGTTTTCTGCTGATGGTGTTCAACTGGGCTGGGCAGTGACTGGTCAATCGGTAGGTGTAGGCCGAACAAAACTAACAATCGAAACGTCGATAGAGTCGAGGTACGATGGGATCACAACCTATTCCGATGGAACTGTATTTGGAATCGACTTGTTGACGTCAATGAGGTCCTACGTCAGGAGTTTACGTCATACACGCGTGGGATCGTCACCAAAACAGTTCGATTATGGATGATGTCACAGTATCATAGCAATCATTACAATAATAGTATGTAACGGGGTGTTTGTATTTTTAATTACATGAATGTACTTTTTAAGTCTGTCATCAGCTTCTTTTTTCTGATTGACTGCAATTGAAGCTATTCAGTAGTTAAAATGATAAGTACCTCTAATGTGTCCTATAGTACACACCTCACGAGATAACAAGCTGCACATGCAACTAGCATCCAACCAACAATTGTCTTCAAGCACACAGAGCTAAACCCAATGTTCTAAACAACTTTTTATTGTCTCAATATTCTGTTTTGATAAATACATGTATTCAATCAACCATCTGTACAATCTCTTTAGAAATGTTTTGACACCATGCTTACAGAACTTGGTCCCAATTAACTGTATATAAGATTCGTACTCTACAGTTTTATACACTGTAACCTCGTTTTTTTTTTGTTTGATGACGTAGAGTCGTAGATTATCTTTGTTGTCGTTATAATAACGTATAATTCACAAACAATAATATCCTTCTACTCACATCCAGTTCTTTGTCTTAGAAACTATTGTTTGTTGTCATGTTATTATTAATCTAATGATTCTCGTATGAAATTAGGACTGTTGTGTATTTGAAAAAGACTGTTAGAGTGCTAGCTTGGAGATGAAACAGAAACTGGGCTGAAGTTTAGTAGAGTGTACTTGCAGTAACGTGTTCCTCAATGATGACAGTTATGAGAGGTTACTCTACTGTACTTTCGTCCACCCAGATCTAGGGTTGTCTGGGAATTCTCTTGGTTTTACATTGGCTCAATCTGTAGGGTGGTGAATGTCAACTGTGAATTAGAGTAGCCTTGTTAGCGTTTCGCTAAAGACTCTTGGAATAATACACACACTGTATGACTTTATTTCTATTTCCCTTTACCCATTCAGACGTTACAAAACATTTCATAGTTATCCTTAGCATTCACTCCCTACACATGGCAGACAATAATTGCATTAGATTTATCTGCATCCATAATGTACTGTCTACTGTGTCTCTTGCCAAGGTGTCTGTGATGTAACACGCATTCAATCTGTATTGTCTACTGTGTCTCATGCCATGGTGTGATGTGATGTTACATACATTCAGACTGTATTGTCTACTGTGTCTCATGCCATGGTGTGATGTGATGTTACATACATTCTGACTGTAATGTCTACTGTGTCTCATGGTCATGTGGCCTATATTTACATTGTATTTTCCACTTTGTTACATGATTTGTTCCTTACTGTTTCCCTTCACGTTTGTGTCGTAATGATGTAGCCTGTATTAATGCTGTACTTTCTACTGTATGACTTAGAATCAGTGTAATCTTATTCAATTACAAATGTGATTATAAAGTTTAACTCTGGCTTACGGCCTTCATAATGTATCTGTTAATCCTCACTCATTATAGTGTAGGACATAATTTCCGTAACCTGAGCTAGAGAAAAATGCTTCCAGTGATTCATTAAATTAGTTGATTGTTTTCTCTTCAGTCTGTTTACATGTCTGAGCTATTAAATTGTTTTTTCCCTCCCCTGATACAGTGTCAAGTTCTCTAAGTAAACAGCCACCGAGTCTCTTGGGAGTGTCTATGCTTTCAGCTTTTGATTCTCTAGATACTGCATCTAGTTGTCTATGTATACATCCTTTAATTATTTTGATATTGTCTCCAGTTGTTTATATAATCAGCTGATGATACTTTTAATAAAATATTTAATTATATTTGCGATCAATAATGTTTTATATTCTGACACAAAGTTGTAATGGAATGGAAAACGTCAAGAAAAAGCGATACTAGAAATGAACAAGCAAAATATAAAAATACTTAAAAAAAAAAAAAAAAAAAAAAACAAAGCTTCTCTAAAGGAGGGAGCTCGACACAACTATATTTCTCAGTAAAGTAGAAGTTATTTCCCTTTTTCGATATCAAACTAAATAATGACACTAATTGGCTGACTATTGGTTAATTGTGTATTTGATTCCTATTTTGTAAGTGACAAGAAATAATTCTTTTAAGTTTTAACTTGATCCGAAAATGTGTGTGGTAGGAAACAACGTGTACAATTATCTTATGGGACAAAACCCTGCATATTTAGCCATATCTGTCAATACCGAATAACTAATTTCCAGTAATAAATTGGCTAATTGATTATTTTTTTTAGTGATACATGTATTGTCTTCGCCAATGAATAAATGTCCCGAGTTTAAACTTGATCCAACAATGGGTGTGGGAGACATAAAGTGTTCAAACTTTTAACCTGACAGACAAACAGAGTTGACATAACTTTTGTTCGTCCCGAGACATGACGTTAAACTGCGCTCCTCTTTCCTTAGCACTTTTGGAGCTCAAAAGTGCCCTACTTCTTTTCTATCATTGTGTCTGCCTCCTCTTTTCCTCAGTCTGCCTTCATTGATCATCACTCTGTCTCCTTATCTCTAAATATCTCACTACGTCCTAGACCAGTCCGTTTGCCGTGGACTGCGACGGGTAAGGGGGGATAAAGAGATCCTGGTGTTTGAGTGGTGGATATCTGAGGATAAACCACCACAACACAATACTTTGGCTCCAAGTTCCCCTAGACCAGAGGCCCAGATGGCCCGCTCTGGGTCAATCGGCTGGTCATGCCGAGCTACCAGCATAGGTCTTCGACCTATGCTGGAGGGCGGTGGCTGGAGGGTCAATCAGGGAGCTGCTGTATTGGACACACGTCCGATGCAGCAGCTGACTGAGTATAGCACCTGTGTAGCCCTGGCGGGCTCATTCTGTACTTCCGAATGGCCCGTCCCCTTGTTGGACTCGATGGCGGTTGGGGAGCACAGGTGCCGAATTAACAAGAATATACATAGACAAAAAAAACCCCAACAAACTACTTGACCCAGATTTAAGTCTGGGCAAGAGACGCCGCATTGAGGCAAAAAAGGAGGAGGCCACAAAAAGCTGTACTACCTGGCCATCATTTTTGGTGGTCAGGTGCACAGAGGAGGGGAAAAGTCTGACAAAGCTGAGCCCTTTCCTTATCTATAAGGCACTCAAGTCAGTAGTGGGAGAGCCCAAGAGTGTGTCTAAGCTACACAAATCAATGGAACTTCTTGTAGAAGTAGATGGCAAGACACACTCTGATGGGCTTTTAAGATGCAGAAGACTCTGTGATCTCCAAATGGAAGTCATGCCACACAAGAGTCTGAACACCAGCAGAGGTGTAATCAGCTCTATGGACCTACTGGAATGTTCCGAGAAGGAAATAGTGGAGGGCATTGAAGGAGTCACCCATGCCCGGCGCATTACCAGGCGCAGGGATGGTGAGGAGGTCAAAACCGCCACTATTATCCTCACATTCGGAACTAGGACACCGCCAGAGTATGTGAAGGCAGGATACCTACGAGTTCTAGTGAGGCCCTACATACCTAGCCCCATGAGGTGCTTCAAGTGCCAGGGTTATGGACACGGCGCGGAAGTCTGCAAGAGGAACACTGTGTGTGCCAGATGTGCTGGAGAGGGTCATAAGGACAAGGGCTGCACAGCCCAGTTCAAGTGCCCAAACTGTTAAGCTGGCCACTCAGCCTACTCCAAGGACTGCCCTGTGTGGAAACAGGAGGTTGCCGTGCAGGAGTACAAGGCAAGAAATGGATGTACCTTCAGCCAGGCGAAATCGGCTGTACTGGCCCTACCCAAGGGCCAATTCGGCTTGACAAAGACCTACGCCCAGGCTGTTGCTAAGATAGGAAGATCCATAGCCACACAGACGGACACATTGACCCCACCACCCCCTCCTCCTCCTCCAACTCAGAAGAAAACACCGCCAAAGAACACACCTCTGAAGAAACAAGAAAGCCCTGTTGTCATGCTAAAGAACAGGTTCTCTGTGCTCGCTGATGAGAGCATGGAGACTGAGCAGCATGTCAAAACCTATACTCCGGGAGAACCCGGAGACATCATGTCTGACACAGGTTCTCCTCAGAGAACCCAGCCAGACACCCCAACCTCTACCGAATTAGAGGTTGACCAACTCCCTAAGGGGAGAAATCAAAGCGAGAGAGGAGGAAATGACCTCCGCTCTAACCAGAGGGATCTCCCCTCTCCAGAGAGAAAGACTTCCCCCAAAAGGGGGTTGTCCTCCTCTCCATCCAAACCCAAGAATAAAAATACCAAGATCACTGGAATAAAGGGAAACCCCTCTGGGGGCCTCTCAAGGCCAAATAGCTCCAAGTAGGTCATCTAAAATAAGCCATGGATTCCAGAATTGTACAGTGGAATTGTAGAGGCCTCAAGGCCAATTACGAGGAAATGCAGCTACTAATGGACTCTGAGACTCCTGCAGCTGTCTGCTTACAGGAAACATTTCTGAAAGATTGCATCAGCTTCCGAAGCTACCGTACTTATAGCAAGGATGTTGAGGATGCAGAGAGAGCATCATGTGGAGTCCATTAAACCGAACAGACATGGAGGACCTATTGAAACAACTCCCCCGGCCTTATTTAATCCTTGGGGATTTCAATGCCCATAACACCATGTGGGGATCCAACAATACCGACACAAGAGGTCGTATGCTGGAGGATATCTTCCTCCAACATGATCTATGCATACTTAATGATGCATCACCGACCTACTTGCACCCAGGAACTGGATCACTCAAATGCATCGACCTCACCGTATGCGTCCCCGGACTTCTGGACGATTTTAAATAATCAGTTAGCAATGATCTACGGGGAAGTGATCACTTCCCAATCATCATTACTAACAATCTCCCTTCATTGGGACGACCTCAGCGGTGGAAACTGAATAAGGCCGATTGGGAACAATTCCAAAAAAGATGCTCCGAGGATATCACAGAAAATATCCTCCATGAACAAAACCCAGCTGATACCTTTGCTAGCAAGCTACTAAGTATAGCCAGGAAAGTTGTACCCCTAACCTCTGCAAATCCAAAACGGCCTAGCAAACCATGGTTTGATACAGCTTGCAAAAGTGCTATTGGTGATAGGAAAAAACGACTGGCTGCATTTATAAAGAATCCTTCCCAGGAAAACCTAAAGCTATTCAGGATAGCTAGAGCAAAGGCTAGACAAACCATACGGTCAGCCAAAAGGAATTCCTGGAGAAGTTTTGTCGGCAGTCTGGATGCCAAAACTTCTGCTAGAGCGGTTTGGAAGGCAGTAAGGCGAATCAAAGGGAAAGAATCAAATGCAATAGGGCATTTGAAAAACCAAGGACGAACTGTCACGTCCCCCAGAGAAATAGCTGACTGCCTTGCATCCTCAATAGCAGAGAAATCATCCACTGCACACTACACGCCAGAGTTCCAAAAATGCAAAACCAGGGGGGAAAGACACCTTATTGATTTCAGGTCAGAGAACAATGAAGACTACAACAAACCGTTCTCGCTTGAGGAACTGAGGGAATCGCTGGACAAGTCACATGACACAGCGCCTGGAGAAGACGAAATCCATTACCAGTTCCTCAAGCACCTTCCCGAACCCTCATTGGCAGTCCTGCTAGGGGTCTATAACTGTGTGTGGCAAACAGGCGCTTTCCCAAACAGCTGGAGGAAAGCCACAGTTATACCGATACCTAAACCGGGAAGAGACGGCTCTGACCCAGCTAACTATCGACCAATAGCACTAACAAGCTGCATCTGCAAAACCATGGAAAGAATGATTAACAGTAGGCTGGTCTGGTACCTGGAAAGGAATAAAGTGATCTCAAACTACCAGTGCGGATTCCGGCAGGGGCGGACAACAACTGACCACCTGGTAAGGCTGAAAGCTTATATTAGAAATGCATTACTCAGAAGAGAACATCTAGTAGCTGTATTCTTCGATATAGAAAAGGCCTATGACACAACCTGGAAACATGGCATTCTACGTGACCTGGCGCTTATGGGGCTTAAGGGACACCTCCCCCGTTTTGTGGAGGAATTCCTGAAAGATCGAAAATTTCAGGTTCGAGTGGGCAACTCCGCTTCTGACACTCATGACAAGGAAATGGGTGTACCCCAGGGCAGCATTCTGTCAGTCACCCTGTTCAACATTAAAATAAATAGCATCATAAATGCGCTGTCCCCTGGCATAGAGTGCTCTTTGTATGTTGATGACTTTGTCATTCTTACTTATGGGAAAAACATGAACACCTTAGAAAGAAAATTACAGTTATGTTTAAACAAAATTCAGGGTTGGGCAAACTATAATGGTTTCAAATTCTCAGACTCCAAAACAGTTAGTATGCATTTTTGTAATCTAAGGGGACCACACCCAGACCCTGAACTATTTATACACAAAAAGAAGATCCCTGTCGTGAAAACTACAAAATTTTTAGGCCTCACCTTAGATTCCAAATTTAATTTTCTCCCCCACATTAAGGAACTTAAGAAGAAATGCCAAAAGTCATTAAACATACTAAGAGTACTCAGCCATACGGACTGGGGAGCTGACAGAGATACCTTGCTGCTGCTCTATCGGAGTCTAATTCGATCCAAGCTAGACTACGGATCCATAATATATGGAGCAGCAAGGAAGTCGTACCTAAAAATACTGGAACCAATACAAAATGCTGCCCTGCGTCTCTGTCTCGGCGCGTTTCGTACATCACCTATCCCAAGTCTCCATGTGGAGGCTGGAGAACTCCCCATGGATATAAGAATGAAAAAGCTTGCAATGCAGTATATAGTCAAGCTAAAATCCAACCCCACGAACCCTGCTTTTGACTCCATATTTAACCCCACAGAGGTAGAATTATACAATCGAAGGCCTAACGTCATACAGCCGTTGGGCCTTCGAATGAGAGAACCCATCCAAAATTTAACCCCACCCATTGACCAAATCTCTAAAATAGAAACCCCTCAGAACCCTCCTTGGCTAATGAATAAACCCAAATTAAATTTATCCCTCCTTAATTTCAAAAAAGAAAATACAGACCCAAGCATACTACAAGTCCACTTTAGGGAACTGCAGGAGAGCTACGGAGATTGTGGCACCATCTACACAGACGGATCCAAAATGGAGGGAAAGGTCGCGTGTGCCTGCTCCTTTCGGAACAAAACAATCTCCCGTAGACTCCCCGATGGCTGCTCCATCTTTACGGCCGAATTGCACGCAATATTGCTTGCACTTATGGCCGTAAAAGCATCAGAAAGGAGGAAATTTATAATCTGCTCCGACTCCAAATCTGCATTGCAAGCTTTGGGGCGGATGAAGACTGACATCCCATTGGTACATAAGAGCCTGAAGCTGTTGGACCAAATAACAGCCGACCGTAGGGATGTCACCTTCATCTGGGTCCCCTCCCATGTTGGCATTGAGGGAAACGAAGCCGCAGACAGAGAAGCAAAGAGAGCCCTAAATCATGCGGTGTCAGGAACCCAAATTCCCTACTCGGACCTGAGACAAAGTATTGCCTCTGCCACCTATCGAGAGTGGCAGAACCGATGGGAGGCTGAGACTCACAGTAAACTCAGGCAGATTGTGGCGGATGTCAGGTGGCGGCCCACATCTAAGGGTCTGACAAGGCGTGGTAGCACGACCATGTCCAGACTTAGGATTGGCCACACCTACATCACGCACTCTTTTGTACTGAAGAGAGAGGAGCCCCCACTTTGTGAGTACTGTGACTCTCGCCTCACCGTGGAACATATCCGATTGCCCCAGATACCAGGATGTCAGGGCGAAATATTTTAGAGTCACTAATTTAAATACACTATTTGATAATGTCGACCCTGGGAAGGTACTGGGCTTTATCCGGGAAGTGGGGCTATCTACGAAGATCTGATTTATGAATTTGTGAACATGCACTATTTACATTAGATTTTTACCAAATATTTAAATTTTTACTACCTTTACTATTTTAACTGTGAATAGACCTTGATTTTAATGATATGACTGTATAGAATCTGGCCCTTGTTGTTTAGAGAGAGAAGGATCCTTAAGGGACTGCAGGCACGACATGGCCTAAATTGTGCCGATGTGCCTCAAATCAAAAATTAATCAATCAAATCATAACTTTTGTAAAAAGGGAAAAATTAATTTCTTTGCAAGCGTCCCAATACTAAATTATTCTTAATTAATTATCAATGCTAAATGATTAACTCTTCTTAAGAGAAATTGAGTACGCAATAATGACTATCCCATGTTAAGTACTCAATGCTAAGTTTCTCATGTTGAGTACTTAGTGTTGAGTCCTCCATGATAAATACCCGTAGTTTAGTATATTGTTCATAGAATTGGGTGGTCACCGTGGTTAAAATATCTTAGAATTTTCATAAGTTACATCTGAAGTCCCAGTATCCAATAGTATACCGGAGATCCAATTGTTTTATGTATAATAGTAAAGTTCCTCTTTACTAACGGAAAAACTATTTGATCCTTGAAAGTAGAAATAGTGAAACAATTGAACACACTCTATAGGTCAAGCAATAATACACTTAATGATTCCAATTCATTGATTCCCGTGTTAAGTACCTAATACTAAGTGTCCAATGTTAGTATCATGTAAGACTTAGTAAAACTTCCCTCATACGATTGATATTTAATGAAGAACCGGACAAGGTGTTGATGTGCTTCAGTAAAACTTTTATGGAAGTAAAACCAACGTAAAAAAAAAGTCCAAACAATTCTTCAGTTTGAATGCAAATAAAACGTATTTTTTTGTATTCATTCCTCTGGGAGCTGGTCTTTAAGTAGTACTGGGCTTAAGTCTGAACGAAGAAGAGTTTCAACAGCGACTGTCATAGTTTTCAACAAACTTGAGTCGATTGTGAAAGGTGTACAATATTATCTTCCCCGGCTCCTCTCTTTTCAAGAGAAGATTGACATGATATTACATCTGCCTTGTAACTATATATATATATGTGAAATGATATTACATCTACCTTGTAACTATATATATATGTGAAATGATATTACATCTACCTTGTAACTATATATATATATGTGAAATGATATTACATCTACCTTGTAACTATATATATATGTGAAATGATATTACATCTACCTTGTAACTATATATATATGTGAAATGATATTACATCTACCTTGTAACTATATATATATATGTGAAATGATATTACATCTACCTTGTAACTATATATATATATGTGAAATGATATTACATCTACCTTGTAACTATATATATATATGTGAACTGATATTACATCTACCTTGTAACTATATATATATGTGAACTGATATTACATCTACCTTGTAACTATATATATATATATGTGAAATGATATTACATCTACCTTGTATTTATATATGTGAAATGATATTACATCTACCTTGTAACTATATATATATATATGTGAAATGATATTACATCTACCTTGTAACTATATATATATGTGAAATGATATTACATCTACCTTGTAACTATATATATATGTGAAATTATATTACATCTACCTTGTAACTATATATATATGTGAAATGATATTACATCTACCTTGTAACTATATATATATGTGAAATGATATTACATCTACCTTGTAACTATATATATATATATGTGAAATGATATTACATCTACCTTGTAACTATATATATATATGTAAAATGATGTTACATCTACCTTGTAACTATTTATATATGTGAAATGATATTACATCTACCTTGTAACTATTTATATATGTGAAATGATATTACATCTACCTTGTAACTATTTATATATATGTGAAATGATATTACATCTACCTTGTAACTATATATATATATATGTGAAATGATATTACATCTACCTTGTAACTATATATATATGTGAAATGATATTACATCTACCTTGTAACTATTTATATATGTGAAATGATATTACATCTACCTTGTAACTATTTATATATGTGAAATGATATTACATCTACCTTGTAACTATTTATATATGTGAAATGATATTACATCTACCTTGTAACTATTTATATATGTGAAATGATATTACATCTACCTTGTAACTATTTATATATGTGAAATGATATTACATCTACCTTGTAACTATATATATATATATGTGAAATGATATTACATCTACCTTGTAACTATATATATATGTGAAATTATATTACATCTACCTTGTAACTATATATATATGTGAAATGATATTACATCTACCTTGTAACTATTTATATATGTGAAATGATATTACATCTACCTTGTAACTATATATATATATATGTGAAATGATATTACATCTACCTTGTAACTATTTATATATGTGAAATGATATTACATCTACCTTGTAACTATTTATATATGTGAAATGATATTACATCTACCTTGTAACTATATATATATGTGAAATGATATTACATCTACCTTGTAACTATTTATATATGTGAAATGATATTACATCTACCTTGTAACTATATATATATATATGTGAAATGATATTACATCTACCTTGTAACTATATATATATATATATGTGAAATGATATTACATCTACCTTGTAACTATATATATATGTGAAATGATATTACATCTACCTTGTAACTATATATATATATGTGAAATGATATTACATCTACCTTGTAACTATATATATATATATATATATGTGAAATGATATTACATCTACCTTGTAACTATATATATATGTGAAATGATATTACATCTACCTTGTAACTATATATATATATATGTGAAATGATATTACATCTACCTTGTAACTATATATATATGTGAAATGATATTACATCTACCTTGTAACTATATATATATATGTGAAATGATATTACATCTACCTTGTAACTATATATATATATGTGAAATGATATTACATCTACCTTGTAACTATATATATATGTGAAATGATATTACATCTACCTTGTAACTATATATATATATGTGAAATGATATTACATCTACTTGTAACTATATATATATATATATGTGAAATGATATTACATCTACCTTGTAACTATATATATATGTGAAATGATATTACATCTACCTTGTAACTATTTATATATGTGAAATGATATTACATCTACCTTGTAACTATATATATATATGTGAAATGATATTACATCTACCTTGTAACTATATATATATATATGTAAAATGATGTTACATCTACCTTGTAACTATTTATATATGTGAAATGATATTACATCTACCTTGTAACTATATATATATATATGTGAAATGATATTACATCTACCTTGTAACTATATATATATATATATATGTGAAATGATATTACATCTACCTTGTAACTATATATATATATGTGAAATGATATTACATCTACCTTGTAACTATATATATATATGTGAAATGATATTACATCTACCTTGTAACTATATATATATATATATGAAATGATATTACATCTACCTTGTAACTATATATATATATGTGAAATGATATTACATCTACCTTGTAACTATATATATATATATGTGAAATGATATTACATCTACCTTGTAACTATATATATATATATATGTGAAATGATATTACATCTACCTTGTAACTATATATATATATGTGAAATGATATTACATCTACCTTGTAACTATATATATATATATATGAAATGATATTACATCTACCTTGTAACTATATATATATATGTGAAATGATATTACATCTACCTTGTAACTATATATATATATATGTGAAATGATATTACATCTACCTTGTAACTATATATATATATATGTGAAATGATATTACATCTACCTTGTAACTATATATATATATGTGAAATGATATTACATCTACCTTGTAACTATATATATATATATATGAAATGATATTACATCTACCTTGTAACTATATATATATATGTGAAATGATATTACATCTACCTTGTAACTATATATATATATATGTGAAATGATATTACATCTACCTTGTAACTATATATATATATGTGAAATGATATTACATCTACCTTGTATTTATATATGTGAAATGATATTACATCTACCTTGTAACTATTTATATATGTGAAATGATATTACATCTACCTTGTAACTATATATATATATATGTGAAATGATATTACATCTACCTTGTAACTATATATATATATGTGAAATGATATTACATCTACCTTGTAACTATATATATATATATGTGAAATGATATTACATCTACCTTGTAACTATATATATATATGTGAAATGATATTACATCTACCTTGTAACTATATATATATATGTGAAATGATATTACATCTACCTTGTAACTATATATATATATATATGTGAAATGATATTACATCTACCTTGTAACTATATATATATATATGTGAAATGATATTACATCTACCTTGTAACTATTTATATATGTGAAATGATATTACATCTACCTTGTAACTATATATATATATGTGAAATGATATTACATCTACCTTGTAACTATATATATATGTGAAATGATATTACATCTACCTTGTAACTATATATATATATATGTGAAATGATATTACATCTACCTTGTAACTATATATATATGTGAAATGATATTACATCTACCTTGTATTTATATATGTGAAATGATATTACATCTACCTTGTAACTATATATATATATATGTGAAATGATATTACATCTACCTTGTCTAACGACCGATTTAGTTAAGGCTTACATCGCCTCTACGATATCTACAGGTGACAGTACATTTAGATTTTTTAATAATATATAATATTAATAATTTATACTGATAATAAATATATATTTAATAATATATAATATCTATATATATAATTCTCGTCATTGACCAAGAGTTTCGACACCAAGTAATGGAAAGATCACTCTTTTATTTCTGCAAGTCGGACGGACTAGAGTTACCCCACGTAATTTTAGAGGCGAAAAAAAAGAGGGGAGTGGGGAGAACATGTAGTATTCACCCGTCACTAAATAGCAGGGCCGGACTTAACAATTGTGACCAAGAAGTCATGGAAAGAGAACAAGTAAGACTTTTTCGTATATTTTGCAATTTCATGAGATTTCCGGGAGCTCCTGGTAAATCGACAAGAGGAGGCGGGAAATCTGTTAAAAGTTATAAAATGGTTTAATTTAATAATTTATACACCTAGAATTAGCGCGGGTCTTATGAAAGTGCGGGGCCCACTGCGGTCACATAGGTTGCAGTGGCCTAAGGCCGGCCCTGCAAAATAGCGGCCTATGCTACGCCGCCGGTCGACTAATATATAAATAATATAATTAATAATATAATATCAGGTGACCGAGCCTCGCTCGGATGAATAATTTGTTAAGGAAGGATATATACCCGAAGTCATTTTGAGAATATTTTTGTACCAGGTGGCCGAACCTCGCTCTGTTAAATAATTTCGGAAGGTTATATACCCGAAGTCATTTTGGGAATATTCTTGTAATTACGAAAATGAACGATCGGATAAAGACTACTATTCTGAAGAGTTATTTTAGTGTTCTGTTAGTTGTAATTGTAGACCTAATTGTACATGTCGATTAAATTTAAAGTCTTTTAAGTCCTCCTACAGCCTAGACAAACTACAGCTCACGTCCGTCTTATAGTTTTACAATCCATCTTTTGCGTAAAACTATTGTAGGCTTACTATTATTGGCTTGGAAGAAAGTCTTTGCAGTGTAAATTCTCAAAACGTTATAGGTAAAACATGCACTTAGTGACAAAGTAAAATGGTGCATTTTTTCTTATTAGACTTAAATCATCGCATTAGTTTTCTAAAGAAACGTTTCCGTGGGGCACCTCTGTTACGCCAAACATTATGCTCGTTACCCATACGGGATACGTGCCCTGCCCAGCCTGACTGTCGGACTATAGGAAGTTCATACCGGCTTTTGCCATCCATCCGTCCTAGTGGTGCTATGGCCTGCTTTTACACACCCATCCATTCAGATCTCTCCTGGTCCTAACTCCAAGCTTTTTACCGAGGTTTATAGTTAAATCAAAAGAGGGTGCAGCGTACGCAAACTCGTTGACCGCTAGATGGATATCATGTTTAGTGTGAGCAAGTAAGGCGTAGAGAAGCTGTGTTATGACCATTTCCTTTGTTTTGGTACAGGACATTAGACACCGAAGCATGAACACATGGTAATAATTCACCAGCAAAATAATAATAATAATAAGGCTTGTCTTAGAGTCCGAAAATTAATGAGGATTGCAGCTGTGACCTACATATCTTACCACATCCAGGGCAAGCATAACCATTGTCCGCGGTGCTCGATTAAGATTTTCTTTTAGCGTCTGCGTCTGTCCTCGGCAGCAAATTTTCTTTTGGTCTCAAATGTGTATCCGCGGCATTTTGTATAGAGGGAATTCTTTAAGTCCGACAGTTACGCTGGACAGAGCAGTATCCTGTATGGGAGACGAATCTCAGACGAACGCATGCCAAAGGCAGTTTTTTTTTGGTAAGCTAAAAAGTGGTCGACGTAACACCGAAACGCTTAAAACACCAGCTTATGGCGCAAACTTGACTTAGCTGACATAGAAGAGAGCACATGGTTGCATGCGGCCTCAGAACGAGACAGCTGGAGGTCACCAGCAAAAAAAACAACAAAGTAAAAGGTATCTACACCGCTCTACACAATTAAAGTGTAAACAACTTATTAAGCACTTAAAACACAATAACTAATCATACATCGGCACATTTAATTTCATTACTTTTATTTCATAATTCTATAATAAATCAATCTACAGTAAGATGGTGCGCAAATGTTTAATTAGGTCTATTGATCCTTTAGAACTCGTTCTTGTTTGCAAAGAAATATTTTAGTATACTGCGGTAAGCCTAGTGACGTAAGCAGCGTTTTTCCCGTTTACGTCATGGAAAATTTTCATTCATAAAACATTCTAGCCAAAATTAATTTTTCGATAATGAGGCATTTTCAAACCGATATAACGGTCGACCTCGAGTTTTCCCGATGTGGCCAATGAGATGCGAATTTTTTTCTCCCTATTATGCACATACCATGAAGTTTTAAAGAAAATCGTTAGAGCCGTTTTCGAAATAAAAGATATATATATAAATATATATAAATATATATACAAGAATTGCTCGCTTAAGAGTATAGGATTTGTACAGAACAAGGAGGAAATCCATAAATAGCTTTGTTGGTGTATCTGGTGTACAGAACAAAGTGTTTGTCTAGAGCGTGTAACAATTGGTCTGCGCTGTCTAGCACTGTTGAATACTTTCTGAGTTCAATCACTTGTAGCACTAAGCAAATTAGTTAGTTGTTTGGCAACGCTAATCTTTCCAAAGGACGTCTTAGACATTGCTTATTGTGTCTATTTCTTTCAGAATTTCGCACTTCCTCTTTTCAGTTTTTGACATTTTTCTTTAGACACTGCCGTTTTATAATGTATCGTCACTATATGTCTTTGTTTTGCTTTCTCTATGTTTACTTTTGCACAGTTTTATTGCTTAAAAATCAAAGTGAATATAAAATGCGGGTTCCGGGGTTCGAATCCTCGTGAAGATTGGGATTTTTAATTTCAGGCACCTCCGAGTCCACCCAGCTCTAATGGGTACCCCCAGCTCTATTGGGTACTTGATATTAGTTGGGGAAACGTAAAGGCGATTGGTCGTTGTGCTGAACACTTGATCCCCTCGTTAACCGTTGGCCACAGATAACACAAAACTTTTACAACATGTGCCCTATAGACCACAAGGACTGAAAGGGGAACTTTATTTTACTTGAAATAAAAAGCAGATTTCCGTGATTTACTTCCATTGGCGCCCGCAGGATTCTGGGTAGCCAAATTCTAGCCTTTTTTCACACCATCAAAAATAATTTAGCAACTGAACAAGAAGTGTTAGTCGTGACGATTTGTTTTCATTTGCACATATATTTAGTTATTATGAATACCACAAGGTATAATAAAAAAAAAGACATTCTGTATGGTGATTTAACAGAAGGCAGAAGATACGCTGGTCGTCCACTGCTAAGGTATACTGATATATGCAAACGCGACATAAAGGTATTTAAAATCGACATTAACAGCTAAGGAGAAAGTGGCACTGGATAGATCAATATGAAGAGCGAGCATTAAAGGAAAGGTCCTAGATTGCAGAAGTCATACTCAACCGTCGTAGACAGAAGGAGAAAGTACAAAGGATTGGCCTCTTTAGTCACAGAAGAATTTGCAAAGGGAAAAAATCATCTCGAGACGTAAACTGCCACAATTACTTTTTATAATATTTAGTTAAAGTCTAGATTTTTTTTTTTTTTGCCTTGGAGGAGAAATCCTTGCCAATTATTTCTCGATGTCATAAATTATCTAGTTTCTTAGTAAAGAGTGTAGGCCTACATATATTAACGTCTTGCGGTCGGTGTCAGCTCTCGATAAATTAGCAGGTGAAACACATCCACCAGTTTACAAAAGAAGAGATACCAGAAAGTTCTTCACATGCCAACGTCCAAGTCGAAACGTTGATTTGGATCAAAGCAGCACTGGCAGCAGAAAGAAACAAAAAAATACATCATGAATGAACTGCATTTGCTGGGTATTTTAGTGAAGACATGGTAGATATCTCAGGCACTGAGCAGAAGTCTTTGAGTGTTTGTTTTGTTAATTGCGAGTGTATTCGACTTCATTGGTTTAGGTCCTTGTGGTTCAGAGAGACGCATTGCATGTGTCTAACGTCATTGTACAGTCTAGACATGGGCAAAATACTCGGCCGATGCTGCCCCCTGGTGGCTAGTATTTTTTTTTCCGTAACTGTCCATAGTGATAGCGTTGGTGCTAAATTTACCTCTTTTGTGTGAGACACAATGAACTGAAAAATACGAATCCATTTGAGATTTTTGACTGTTAGGCAGATCTTAAAATAACGACTGCAAGTGAAACCAAACAAACTGCAGACATGTGTAGTAAATGTCTCTCCTCTAGTCTCTGATTTGTCTTTTCATTGTCGTTAATTAGTCAGTTGTTAAACCAGCTTCCACGGTGTAGCAGTCTTTCCAACTTAATATAGTCGCCGCTCAACAGCACATCTGCAGTCACATTAATGGCATAATTAAAAACCAACTTGACCATCCTGAGGAACACGTCAGAGATATCACAATGAGTAAGGAGACACTGATGGCAGAACAACCTGATTCCGGTTGCTGCTGCCAAGAATTTGCAGTTGTCAGACACACTGAGAAAAAAACACTTGTTTGGATTTTGGGAGTTCTTACAGAACACGGCTTTACATTACATATCTTGATTCTTAAGTTTCTTCATTACGTCTCGCTTTTCGAGCAATAATAATTGTCAGTTCAACTTGTTTTGTTTTCTCCCTAAAAGCTGCAATGCTAAGAAGAATATCAGAACTGCAAGATATGCGTTCATCGCCAGCTTGTCCATCGCGACGAAAAGCAACTCAGTAGTAAAGTTATTGACAGTTTCGGCAGCCACGTTCAACGTTTGCAGTTTTTGTTTGATCGAACGTAGGAAAGCACAGTCCTCACAGATAAAGTGAACAATGTACACAGTGGATACTTTGTTCACGTTTTTTTTATTACATGAAACAAAGTATTTACTGTGCACTTAATATCGATTAGGTATGAGGGCCCGAATAGGGGACAGTTCTTTTCTTTAATATTATAACAAGAAAGTTGAAGCTAGGATTTTGAGCCATGGTAGGCAGCTTGCACCACCCTGCAAACTATCCTGCGGGTGCCCATGTTTACTTCTAGTGTGCTAATCCCTAATACGTGTACTTGTGTAACTTAAAAGTAGAATGAACTTTTATTGATTAAGTGCTGCCTTTACAATTTGTGTCTTTTTAATCATTAGATGATTATAGCAGAGTATTTTTTATTACTAATTAATAATGTGAAATATATATTCAGGAATGTTTTCATTTTCAATGTAATGAAATGACTCGGTTACACTTGGGAAAAAAATAGCCTATTACTTCTATTACGATCTTAATGTTATCGACTGCCAGACAGACAGACAGCACAAAACCAATAGTAACTTTTCCTTACTGGCTAAAAAAATATGATGATAGATTCGTAGGACTTTCTGCGAACCCGTGTCTCTCCTCTATTACACACAGGCGTTCAGATCAATTGGATTGAATGACCATTAAGAGACCAACAAGAAATAGTTTATATCGTTGAAGACTTTGTAGGAGCTATGTTCTTTTGAAATAAAATAAAAATGCAGCTGCACCCTACGGAACACCATAGAGATGAGGATAAAATCAGATTTGTAATAAAAAAATAATGAATATCTTTACTTGATACAATATAAGCTTGTCCATTGTGATGTTAGTCGTTCAGTTCGGTGTTTTCAAGTAAATATAGTCTCTTATTAATTAGTATTAATGATTTGCCTGAACCAGCCAAGAATGACTTAGCAGAGTTTAAGTCATTGATTAACACGCATGACTAGATTGACACACGAAATGCGTAGTACGTAATTATCTTCTTTTTTGAAGAAACGTCTGTCATATATAAGATGAGATAGAGAAGACGTAATCTGTTGATGTCAAATATAAGATATTTATTGCAGGTGTCAACAACAGAGCAGATTTTCTGTACAGATTTCCATTGTACTTTGCTCTAGTGTTACAAAAAAACAACATTTTTGTGAGTAACAGAAAACTGGCTCAACAGTAGCTATCAATTTGTGTAACTTGGAGACATGGTAACATTTCTTTATACAGTGATCCTTTATGAACTAAATAGACAACTGAAACTTGTTATCTATCTATCTATCTATCTATCTATCTATCTATCTATCTATCTATCTATCTATCTATCTATCTATCTATCTATCTATCTATCTATCTCTGTCTGTTTGTCTGTCTTTGCTTTTCTCTTTTTTTTTCTTTTTGATTTATTTTTCTAGTTTCTTTCCCTATTAGACGTTTTGTCAAACAAATGTATTTGTAACTAAATTAAATTTCTTTAAGTCGAGCATTATACTTTCACTCATTTGAACTCATTTTCCTCTGATGTAAATTAAAGCTGCTACTCATACTTTAACCTATTGACTTGCCCAGCAGGGTCTTGAACTTTTGTTTCCATTGGTTTTGATTGAGTTAAATTGTTACATTAGCCAAGTACGAACCTCTGGCCAATACAATCGATTGTCCAAGACTGAATAGATAGCGATGTGGGGCGGGCAGACGTAAAGTTCACGGCTACAGTGCTGAAGTGTTTCTCTACTCTTCTCTTAAGGGGAGATTGATGGTGTCTTCTCGTCAAGTGAAAACTTAGAAGCTGAGGAGTAAACAGGCATTAGGAAAACAGTCCGGGGGAAATAGACTTAAACACTAGCATCACTCTCCCTCCGCCCCCCCCTACCTTTCTTTCTCTCTCTCTCTCTCTCTCTCTCTCTTTCTCTCTCTCTCTCTCTCTCTCTCTTGTCCAATAAAAAAAGCCTTTGATCTCTTTTTCGGCCAGTGTCTATTCTTAACATCTCGATCCCGACACTTTCAACCAATATTGAAAAAGTAAATTCTAGACTAGAACACTAAAATGTCTGGCGGGAAAGAGCAGAAGCAGAAAGTGCTGTACGACATAAATGAAAATGTCTTTTCTTTCGTTCTCCACTTTGTCTGCAGACATGATTCCCTCTGTTTTCTCGCTAATGTCTTGCAGACATGAATCCCTCTGTTTTCTCGCTAATGTCTTGCAGACATGATTCTCTCTGTTTTCTCGCTAATGTCTTGCAGACATGATTCCCTCTGTTTTCTCGCTAATGTCTTGCAGACATGATTCCCTCTGTTTTCTCGCTAATGTCTTGCAGACATGATTCTCTCTGTTTTCTCGCTAATGTCTTGCAGACATGATTCCCTCTGTTTTCTCGCTAATGTCTTGCAGACATGATTCCCTCTGTTTTCTCGCTAATGTCTTGCAGACATGATTCCCTCTGTTTTCTCGCTAATGTCTTGCAGACATGATTCTCTCTGTTTTCTCGCTAATGTCTTGCAGACATGATTCCCTCTGTTTTCTCGCTAATGTCTTGCAGACATGATTCCCTCTGTTTTCTCGCTAATGTCTTGCAGACATGATTCCCTCTGTTTTCTCGCTAATGTCTTGCAGACTTGATTCCCTGTTTTCTCGCTAATGTCTTGCAGACATGATTCTCTCTGTTTTCTCGCTAATGTCTTGCAGACATGATTCCCTCTGTTTTCTCGCTAATGTCTTGCAGACATGATTTCCTCTGTTTTCTCGCTAATGTCTGCAGACATGATTTCCTCTGTTTTCTCGCTAATGTCTTGCAGACATTATTTCCTGTTTTCTCGCTAATGTCTTGCAGACATGATTTCCTCTGTTTTCTCGCTAATGTCTTGCAGACATGATTTCCTCTGTTTTCTCGCTAATGTCTTGCAGACATGATTTCCTGTTTTCTCGCTAATGTCTTGCAGACATGATTCCCTGTTTTCTCGCTAATGTCTTGGTAAAGTTAATTTCTAAACTTAAGACTACACTCTATGCAGTCATTGCAACGTTAAGCACTAAGAATGTAGCGAGATGTGTGCACAACTGTGTGACTACATGGCTATTGGATAAAGAAATAGCGCTCCTCGAGCAGTACTGTGTGGAACTTTCATTGTTGTATAACATAACCCTGGTTATTCGAATCCTTCAATGTCATTTAATTTCAAACCGTTTACATTCTGTAAGCACATCAAGTTTCGTGATTAAATTCTAATCTAACAGGGGGTGGGGGGAGGTCAAAACTTTTGTTTTGCAGTACCGCATAAATTTTGATTTAAAAACTACATTAATTTTTTTTTAATTGAAGCTGTTGTTGTTTTAAAAGTTATGTTTTGGTGACATTGAAAGCATATAAATAAGGACTTAAACCTTTCATTGTCAGTCATGTATTGGATCACAAAGTTTTGAGTCCTTGAGTCCCAGTCCTTGAGTCTCAGTCCTTGAGTCCCAGTTCTTGAGTCCCCAAGTCCTTGAGTCCCAGTCCTTGAGTCCCAGTCCTTGAGTCCCAGTCCTTGAGTCCCAGTCCTTGAGTCCCCAAGTCCTTGAGTGCCAGTCCTTGAATCCCAGTCCTTGAGTCCCCAAGTACTTGAGTCCCAGTCCTTGAATTTCTTAGTACTTGAGTCACTGAGTCCCCAAGTTCTTGATTCCCTGTGTTATATGTCTCTGAATTCTTAAATCCTTTAGTACTTAAGTTCCTGAGTCCTTAAGTCCATGTGTCATTGAGTCTCCAATTGAGTATCCGAGTGCTTAAGTTCCTAAATAAATTGAGTCCTTAAGTTATTGAGTCCCCAAGTCCTTAAGTTCTTGAGTCCCATGACTTATTGAGTTCATGAATAAAAATAGTCAATGAAGCTTACAGTTTTGCTGTCTTATGATGTCATGACTAGCAAACTTGTCTTCCTCCTAAAAATAATATCAAAACGGCCTTCACTTCCACCACCACTGACCTCGAAGTCTTCCCCTGGGGTCAGTGACATGCTGCACTTAGGCTTCAGCGTGTAACTTATGAGTAAACAAACAAAAATTACTATTCTATTAAATTAATTATTTCTATTTATTTTCATTGTCCAGTTATTCCCATACACAGAGCTTGCTCGACAGTTATGCAAATTAAAGGGGTCACTGTATTAGGCACCATTGAAAATGTTTCCCCAAGAAACTGACTTCCAAACAGAAGGTGGAATGAAATAAAGTGGTACAGAAAAGGGAGGAAGACTTTTTGTGTCACAATGGGGAGCTAACTTGCGAAATCAATCATTTTTGTTCCCTCGCGAATTTCTTATTTGGAACCTTGGACTTGCAAGTCCCTTGTGGTCGGACAGTAGTCCATTGTTTTCAACAGGAGATCATCCTTTTAACTTGGGAAACACATGTACATCTTTGTTTTATTTTATTGTGCAAAGAACGTATTTAAGAAACATTAAATACAAAGAACGTATCCAAGAAACATCTTCCTTAATTATTACTGATTTTATCGTGGTTTCTGTAACTGTTACAAAAGGGCCTATATGTGTCAGGTGTGTAGAAAGTCGTCCTGGCCAGATACACAGTGGCTAAGTACGCATCTTAACTAACAAATAATTAACAATATCGTTATGACATCAAGACACTTTATTGCAGGAGTAATATGCAAGTTAACACGTAAGGAAAAGTCATTTAACTGTCATTTGTATTGACAGTGTAGCATGCTTTCTTTGCACGTTGTGTTTTTTCATTCTGGCTTAAAATGGTCAATGTCTATCAATACATTGAGTGTCAAGGACTAAATAAAGTAGGGGGGGGGTGTTTAGCTCTCCATTTAAAGATAGGCCTGGTCGTGTCTTTTACACTAATATACACACATCTGAACCTTGTACTTTTCTACACAATAATTAGTTACTGGCTTACTGGGCTATGGAATCTCACAGTTTGTGTTTTTTTTGTAGCAATGGGTCACTCGTTTAGGTGTGTGATATTTAGTCCAGCTTACTAATTTGAGATTTATGTCCGAGTAACTCGGCACACGTGAAGAGGTTTGACCTCTAGTCCAGCCAAGTGATTAAGATTTTTATCTAAATAAACTAATTGTCCGGTTACCCTTGTTGGGGTGTGGTTTAAAGTCCAGCCCCCTAATTGAGATTTACTACCAAGTAAACAAACTCGTGTGACCTCTAGAGAGTACCTACGTCCATCGTATCTCACTTGTCTATCATCTCTCTATCAATGAACTCAATGGGATGGACTAAACAAATAAAAGTGGGGGTGGGAGTTGTTCATCTCTACCTCTGGAGATATACCTGGTTACCATTGTAGAGGTGTGGCTTGAAGTCCAGCCTCCTACTAAAGATTTACATTCAAGTCAACAAACACAGTTCCCTCGCAAGGTGTGAGAGTGTCAATATGCCGACATTAAACCTACGTCCATAGTATTTGACTTGTCTATCAATAAACTCAATGTGATGGAGTAAACAAATACAAAGGGGTGGGAGTTGTCATCACTACCTCTGGAGATATACCTGCACAGCTAGACAGACGTCTGATCAGCATCAGGAATATAACATCTGAACATGTTAACTCACTCAACGTTCAAGACAAAATGAACAAAAAAAATGTGCCAGCCATTGCTGCTCTGTATGTAAGACGCATTTATAATGTAAAGTTTCATTTCTATTTATATTAACACGCCTTTAAAATAAAAGGTTCATATTGATACAGGTCCTAATGGAACGAGGTCCACTTTATGCATAATAAATAGGTACACTTTTTACAATTCGGCCAACTATCCGGCAGTGATATTCGACAGCAGCCGAATTTGGCCGTAAAGTGAAAAAAGGCCGAATATTCGGCAGAAGCCAGAGTCGGAGCGACTATCCAGTGCACCCCTAATATATATATATACATATATATATATATATATATATATATTAATATCTATGGCAGTCTTTCTATATCTATGTACTATGTCCATGTAGATCGATACCGCATTGGTTTCAGTGGCCTAAGTCCGCCTTTGGTTAGTTTATCTAGATCGTCAGACAGTTTATCCAGATCTATTCTTAGGCTAGTTTATCTAGAATCTAGATCGTCAGACAGTTTATCCAGATCTATTCTCAGGCTAGTATCTAGAATGTAGATTGACAGTTTATCCAGATCTATTATCAGGCTAGTTTATCTAGAATCTAGATCGATAGACAGTTTATCCAGATTTATTTTCAGGATAGTTTATCTAGATCGATACCCCAGAAAGTTTATCTAGATATAGCCGAAGCCAGGCTAGATCTATATCCTCCCGAGTCTCTCTGGATCTATACTCTAGATGCAAAGCTAGTTCTGTAATGTATGCATTTGAGAAAACATATCTGCTAATATCATTTGCTCATGGGCAACATTTTGTGTACCTCTTTTGAAGTTGTGGGTGGACACCGACAAAATACATTGCATAATAACGCTGATCGATGCCACGAGACATGTTTTCTATTTATAGCACCGCCTGTTAGTTGACCAGTTTTTTTTTTTTGTTTCATTTCTGTTTCGTCTGTTATTTTGGCCACACGCACTGAAGTACTTTCGTAATTTTGTTTCTGACAAAATCTGGCTTAGATGTAATCCTCGAAGACAACTGTAGTGTTCTTGTATTGTAATGCATTCGTCACGCACGCCTGTAACTGTCATTGTCTCTTACTGATGCAACAAGAGTCTTGTCTTACACATCGGGCCATTTAGTTCAATGGAAATTAATATTGTGGCAATGTTTTAGATAGCATATAACAGAGTTTTAATAAGAGGTTTACAATATAGTGGGATTCGTGATTTATTGTACATTAGTGGGGAAAAAAGCAAAAAAAAAATAAATATTTATACAATATTTTATCAATAATAAATATATTTAATACATTTTACCATTCAATGTTGAATATAAGGCCAATTTGTTTGTTTGACCAATAATTTATACCGCTGTTATAATATTGAGAGTGACACCGCGATTTAAGTTTTCTTTCTATTAGACCGCAACATAAAGTATATATTACCTAAACATGACCTACAGTTCACCTAAACATTATTTGTATATTACACTATTTGTTGAATTGTTCTTGTTAGAATGTTCAAAGCTAAATGCTATTTTTAGTGCTATTAATGAATGTTATTTTCATTGTCATCCTCTAAATGTGAGTTGTTCTATTTGAAAACATGATTTATTGCATTTCTGAATTTCAGTTGCTTGTTTTTAAATCTACAACTCAATTGTTTGCTTCTTAATTGAAATCGACGTGAGTTTGTATTTTGAATTGGATTGGGTTAGTCTTGTATTTGAATTGGATTGGGTTAGTCTTGTATTTGAATTGGATTGGGTTAGTCTTGTATTTGAATTGTTTGATTTTAAATCGCTTCAACATCTTAATGAAATGACTTAAGTGTTTGTTTGATTGATCAGAAATACAATGACTTGCACGTTTTAGAATTCCATTCAGAAATATTTTTCTTGTATCCTAGCCCAAACTTCCATCAGAATTTGTGGAGATGGTAGAGGGCTGGGTTCGAACCCGTGAATATCGTGACTACAGTCTATACGACACGATCAGAAAATGAACCACAATTTCTGGCTTTTTCTTACAAAGTGGCTCTGTCTAAATGCCTGGTAAAAAGTTTGAACACGTTATTTCTCCCACTTCCCATTCTCGGATCAATTAGAAACTGTGCACAATTATTCATTGGCATAGACAAAACATGAGTTAAATAAAATTGACCAATTAGTCGATTAACTACTGGGAACTATTTGTTTAATACCGACAAGGAAATCAATCATTCAATATTTACACATACGGCTAAATATGTAGGGTTTGTTCCCTTATATAATTGTTCTCATTATTTCTCCAGCACCCATTCTCGGACCAAGTGAAATTTTGAACAATTATTTATTTCTCAAAAAAAAAAAAAAAAAGAATCAAATTAAAAATTTATGAACGAATTAGTCGAATTATCTAATTGTTTGGTAATGAATAAGGGATAAAACTCCTACATTATTAAGATATAAAGTTGTACATGCGGAGTTCTTCTCATTAGATGTTTTTTTTTTCAAGGATTAAAAAAAATACTTTGCTTGTTTTTAATAGAATCAGAAATATTATTGAGTTGAATGAAATAGAAAGCACGCACTAATGGAAGAACTTGTTTCTGTAGCTACTGCTGGAGTTTGTTGTTTATGTAATGAGAGAAAGACGATTCCATCAGTTGTAGTCGATTCAAGGAGTAAAAACAATGACGAGAATTTACTTCCTACTGAAAATAATGTAGAACAGAGTATCGTGTCTTAGTGTTTGAAGGGGGCTGCCATTGGAATTGGGGACCTTCTTAATAATCAGTAATAAATGTAAAATACTATTGTTATAGTTTCCCGGAGACCCAATGGCCTTTAATGGTAACCAGTGGCGTCACTAGGATGGGTGTCACCCGGTGCGGTAAAATCAGGGTGTCACCCCCCCCCCTCAGCGTTCCACTTATTCTTCCATTAAAATCTCTCGTTGTTTAGTTCTTGTTTGTGCACTACTACAGTTAGTTGATTGCTGTTACACAACGTTACAATGATTCTCGATTCTGTTTTAATTTTTTTTGTCTCTGACATTTTATCATTAATCATTACATAGATTAACATCTAAGATTTTTTAATTAGAAACAAATCAAACATCGACTGAACATGCTTTCCTGAGTAAACTTTAAAGAGCTCCTAACGGACACTTTTTAACATTATAGTGCTAGTTTCCTGAGGACGACTTCTCAAAAAAAAATGCAACTTTATGAAAAGTATATTGCTCGGTACAAAAACTTGAAAATATTTTTTTTTACCTTAACATTTAAAAGTCAAAAATAACTTTAGAAAATAAAAACTTAAATTTCCTTTTCAGAATTTCAAATGTGAAAACTTAAAAAAAACAACAACTTTAAACTCAATGTATTTTGCCACTTTGTTTTCAATGGACAGAATTTCTTGATTTGAAATTCGTTTTTCAAAAGTTATTAATAGTTGTTAATTAGCTTTAGTTTTGAAAAGCTTCGTTCAAATGACGCCACGTAGACATACATTTGGCAAGAAACAGTTGAAGGCTTAAATCTAAAGCTGGTAGAGATTCGTGACGTCCTTCAAAACTTTGCTGCCTGTAGATGTCTCCTAGTTCACATATCTTAACGTCAGGCTCAGAATAAACGAGATTGATGCACTCAGCATTCACCTCTTGTTCTCTATTTGAATTGGGAATCCGGCATCTTAAGATTACTTTCCTGATATGTTCATATTTTTCTGTTGCAATAGTTTTTAGTTTGATTTGACAAATGTTATCTCAATAACATTTTGAGCTAACTTGGCACACGTTTCGTAGAGTAAATGAAGTGCTATGGCTTAGCCACCAAGAATTAACACTTAAATTTGAAGGTACTCTTGTGTTGACTTTTCCCCAGCACACCTGCCAACAAGAAAGTCAAGCAATGAAAGGTTGGCATGTATTCACAGACAGTTGTCTTTGCGCTGCTCTTCTAGTGTTTGTATTTTCAGAGCGATGGCAAAGATTTTCGCCGTCACACTTTCATAAAATCGTTCTTTCATGAGTCTAACAGCAACACGATGAGCACACCAGCGAGTTGTTCATATGACACTCTATCGTTAATTAAAATATCCCAATCGATTGGTAAAAACGGCAAAGAAAGAAAACATTTTTCTAGAAAACCGATAAAAAGTATGTTAGAAGCATGTTCTGATTGAGAATTTGGAGTAAATATCTAAAATAAATGGTGTACACATTCATTCAAGTTTCTTTTCTGTAATTCATTAATACTGCCTGCACTTCTTCATGAATTCCTGACATTGTAGCTGCATGACCAAGTCCTTGAGCTCATCATAGCAATCTCTTTCCAGGCGTTTTATATTATCAGAACTGATACCATCAGCTTTAAGAGGAATATACCACAATATTTCGGACAATTACCATTGCTACTGTTAATATATCTTACAACTTCAGAGTTCTATGTTAGGTGTGCTGTGATACAAGATACCAGAGTACCTTGCAGCATTTATGTCTCTGATAAGTATATCCCTTAAGTGGTTTTATAAAATCTCTGAGTTTTGGTACAAACTTGGAAAGTAATTTTTTTTTTCTGCATCGCTCCCTTGCAAACGTATAAGTTATTATTTCAGCAGTGGGTCATATTTGGATAACATTTCCGCAATCCCAAGAAAAAAATGCCCATATTTACGAAAAGTCTTCTTCAATTCGCCACCAAATACCAACTTTTGCTTGGCTAGAAACAATGCGATAGTAAGCAATCTATAAGTGCAAAATGTTCCTCTGTTTTCCCATCTACACGTCATTCATAGCTGTAACTTCCCTGTCAATTTTTTGAAGCTAAAGTCCGGCTGTCAAAATGTTCCAAATTTGAAAGCATGATAAATGTTCTTCAGGCTTTCAAGTGAATTTCTCATTGTGGATAGCCCACTATTTATCAAGAAGAAAATCTTACTATTGATTTTTTCCTCATTAAGAATAAGCTTTTTCAACCATTCTTTTGCTTTTTGATCTTGCTTCTGTCACATTTTTAAGTTGTTATTTATTTTTTTTTTTTAAAGTGTATTTTTTTCCACTCGGGTGTCACCCCCTATCAGGTGTCACCCGGTGCGGACCGCATCCCCCGCACCCCCCTAGTGACGCCACTGATGGTAACTAAGATACCTTCTATGTAATTAAAAAAAATATATATTCCTGAAATTTGAATAAAATGGTGAAGTAACTTTTGAGTTTAGGTGTGAAACTTCAGCCTCGATATGAGAATGAAAGGGGGTGAAAATAATTGATTCTATTCTTAGACTATGACCAATGAATAGACAAATAGTAGAAGTTTTAAAAACAACAACGTCACAGCATAAAAACAAAAATAGAACAAAACGTCTGCTAGAAAGCAAAACCATTTATACTATCTATAAACTATGCAGACTAACAACTATGTCAGTGGCGTAGCTAGGGTGAGGAGAAGGGAGGTTCAAATTCGAAAGTCCCCCTGGCTCCCACTTGAGGGGTGGCTCAAAATAAATGTCCTAAATGTGTTGTTTTTTTTTACATTAAATATAAAATATTACTCCACTGTCTTGCAATCTTACTATTCACGTGTTGTCAAAAATACAAGACAGCATTGACCTAGATGATGTTACAGATGTCTTTATCTCATCTTATCTTATATAATACAGACGTTACTTCAAAAAAGAAGATGATTACGTCCTACGCGTCATGCATTCAATCATGCATGTTAACCAATGACTTAAATTCTGCCAAGTCACTGGTTTTCCTGGATAGCTCAGGTACCCATTTCATGCTCTAGTAGCACTAGGGAAGAAGGAGCATTTGTACAAATTTGTCCTAGCATATGGGACGAGGAATGTGCCTTTGCTGCACAGACAGCACGACGTGAGGTGATTGGAATTGAGATGTGTCACTTCTAGCCCATAAACAGCGGTAGTATTCAATAAAAGATAAAATATACCGTGCCTATTGGAACTTAGACATATATTTATTAAGAACATTATCTCATGTCATGATGTCGAACGCCAAGGTCAAGACCCCCGGACCCCAAAATTCCTAGGTACGCCACTGCAATGTGTGTGTGTGTGTATGTGCGTTGTTTGTGTCACCGTTGTGTACTGACTGAATGGAGTAGCTGAAACAAAAATTGTAAACAAATCAATCGCATGTTTTATTGATATCTTTGAAGCTCCAGTGATCAATTAACTATATGACACAGCCACGTGACTTTCCTCGCGTGAGTGGTTTCACCTCCATCACTATCACGGATGAATGAACAGCCTACGTAAATGTACAGAAAAGCAAAGAAAAAAACATCGTCTGACCTAATTATTCCGTGAGCTGACAGGAAACTGGGCGAGTGAGTAAAGGTATACATAGAGGAACTGGAACTGTTGTAAAAACTGGAATTAGAAGACATAGACATCTAGAGATCAAACTGTTCTTCGTTCCTTTCTGTCGATAAAGACCAGTTATTCAGGAGAGAGGGGAGGGGGTTGCTGAGGGCATGTCTAGCGTGGCTTGTGAGGTCCTTTTGAGTCCGGCATGTTTGTTTACATACAAGGCATGCTAGTGTGTCTGCTGGCAGTTTGTTTTTAATTACCAGAGGTCTAGTTCTACATATGTTAGCAGCTTTTTTTCTAGTTACCTGATATCTAGTTCTACATATGTTGGCAGCTTGTTTCTAAGAGAGATCTAGTTCTAAATATGTTGGCAGCTTGTTTCTAAGAGAGATCTAGTTCTAAATATGTTGGCAGCTTGTTTCTAAGAGAGATCTAGTTCTAAATATGTTGGCAGCTTGTTTCTAAGACAGATCTAGTTCTAGATATGTTGGCAGCTTGTTTCTAAGAGAGATCTAGTTCTAAATATGTTGGCAGCTTGTTTCTAAGAGAGATCTAATTCTAGATATGTTGGTAGTTTGTTTCTAGAGAGATCTAGTTCTAAATATGTTGGCAGCTTGTTTCTAAGAGAGATCTAGTTCTAAATATGTTGGCAGCTTGTTTCTAAGAGAGATCTAGTTCTAGATATGTTGGCAGTTTGTTTCTAAGAGAGATCTAGTTCTAGATATGTTGGCAGCTTGTTTCTAAGAGAGATCTAGTTCTAGATATGTTGGCAGCTTGTTTCTAAGAGAGATCTAGTTCTAAATATGTTGGCAGCTTGTTTCTAAGAGAGATCTAATTCTAGATATGTTGGTAGTTTGTTTCTAGAGAGATCTAGTTCTAAATATGTTGGCAGCTTGTTTCTAAGAGAGATCTAGTTCTAGATATGTTGGCAGCCAATAATTTATTTCTTTTACCCCCTTTTTTTAGAAGAGATACCTTAGTTTTCGCTTTTGTCATCAGTTGTTGATCTGTTTACATCTTGGGAATCCAAAGGCTAGTGCCTCTTTCCTTTCTCACCTCTTACTTAAGCTGTGTCTTTTTTTTTGGGGCACCTTGCCTTTTTTTTTTTTGGAAAAGGGGGGGGTGGCTTTATGTTTCCAGGCTCTTTGACCTCTACCTGAGATGAACTCCAATTGGTGACAAGGCAGGGAGACGTGCGCCACCGTCTCTTCTGATTCCCCGCAGTGTCGGCAACGGGCATCAAAATTTGGCCGGAACAGGGCGAAGTACGCACCTATGGGGCAGTGTCCCGTACGCCACTGCGCTATTGTTGTTTGTTCCGACCTTTTTAGCCTCCACCCCGGGTCCTCTCGATTTGGGCGGCGCATGTGCTGCCAGACTCCCCTGGCAGTGTTGGAGTCATCCCAGGATTTCAACCACTTTTCATGTACCCACTCTCGTATTACTGTCGTAGCCTGTTGGAACGTACTTGGCGATTCGAAAGCGGGCACGGCCAGCGCTCCTTCTCGTGCTAGAGCATCAGCCACGGCATTGCCCCTCACGCCGCAGTGCGAGGGCACCCACTGCATAACGATGACAGCTCCAATAAGCAGGCGGATGTTATTTGCGGCGCCTAATGCCTCTTCCACCAATTTGGACTTCCCCCAAAGCCAGCCATGGCTTGGAGGCAGGACTGGGAATCGGTAACCATTACAACGGTAGTCGCAACGGTTATCTTTTCGCGCAGTTTTTGGAGCACGTGATTTAGGGTATTCGTAATCGCCGTTAATTCAGCATCAAAGCGGCGAGGCCGCATGTGCCTGACAGCTTTTCTGGGTCCAGGTCTGGGTAACAGATATAGGCCCCATACCCAGCTCTTACGGGGTCCTTCATGACCGACCCGTCTGTGTAACAGTATATGGCATCGGCCGGGTAGGTCTTTAGTGTGTCCAATGCCATTTTTCTTAGTAGGTCCGGGTGTGTGTGTCTTTTTGTGGCCCCCTCCAACCCATGTATAGTGAAATTTATGGGAGGGATGGGCTGTCTCCTCCAGGGCGGGCACGTGCTTATCCGTCTAATTGGGACCCGGTCAGTGGAGAGGCCAGCTTGTGCACTCAAATTTGTAGCGCAGTGCATAAATGATGTCCGTTTTATCCTATGTTTTTCTCTCCAATGACTGACTAAGGTATGGGTCGGGAGCACTGGTTCGCCCCTTTTGTAGCGTTCCAGGGCAGTTAGCACGGCGCGCTCTCTCCTCAGTCTGAGAGGAGCCACGTTGGACATAATTTCTGCAGCGGAAGTTGGGCTCGTTCTATAGGTGCCGCAAATGAATCGGAGAGCCTGGGCCTGTACACGATCGAGTGATTCGAGGGCCGTCTTGCTTGCGTACACCTGCACGGGCAGGCTGTACTCAATTTGGGACCTGACAGCCCCTGTGTACAGTGTGCGGAGCGTGTCAGCTCGGGCGCCCCACTTGGTACTGGCTAGCTTTCTGAGTAACCCTACCAGAATTTTTGATCAACTCATCTGTGTTTAACAAATCCTCTACACTGTTTTCTTTATAATTGATTAATATACATACACGAAATGTAAAAAGAAAAAGCTAAATTTTAAAATGTTCATCTTTAATCAATTATTTTTATATCTTAATGTCGCACCTATGCGTTACACTACACACACACCCAGTCAAGTCTACGGTCTCACTTACCACCACAGAATTGTTGTAGCTTATAATTAGCATGAATTGATTGGAAAGAAGTAACAGAATGATAATTAAAGGGAAACTAATCTTCTTATTTTGTTGTGTATTAAAATGAAGTTGATATATTAATATGAATGTCATCCATTCTTAAAAAATGTAAACATTATAGTTTCTTATGTATTGCACAATTGCAATTTTATTTATGAACTTTAAAATGTAACTTTATTATAATTAGCTGTGATATTTTACATGATATGTTTCTTTTAATCTTATATATATTTATTTATTTATATATATAGTTATTATATATACCACATAACAATTTTATAATCCTCAGGCTCTGCGCAATATATAATAACTGCAATATTTCGCAATTTTGACCCCACTCTTTTAGATACCGCCTCTATAGTTATGGAGTCTGAGGAGATGAAAGCATCTCGTGTGGATCCCTACTTTTGACAACATGACAAAGTATAGAAGTGTTGAGTCCTTTATGTTCCCCCCCCCCCTTGCTATTGCATGTCTAGTGACGCTGACCCTAACTTCTGACTACAATTTATGCGAAGCGATCAGATCGAATGTGTCCTAAACCCTGTCAGTATTGATAAATACATTTGTATACAGGCCAAGACTCACCATGCTCACATGGTAGGGGCAACTGCCAAAGACTCCTCAGCCCGTGAGATGTATTGGGAAAGAGCCTTTCTTAATCGCCTGCGTATCGATCTATCTATAGTTTGATTTCACAACCACCCGAAACGTCCATCGACCAGCCCCCCCCCTCCACTGGTCCCCTCCCCCTCTCACTTCAGACACCGGATTGTTGTGCTCGAACTCACGCCTTAATTTTTTTCTTGGCCTCTTCAGACTTGTTCTCTTTTAAAACACCTCTGCGCATGTCTCACTTAGGGTAGACGCCTCTTGTGCATGTCTCACTCGTGGTAAACACCTCTGGATCTAGTTCCCAGTATAACAAACTGCAAAATAGCATGTAATGATTTCTTTGTAATTGATGGGCTTTCAAAACAAATCTAAGAATATAGTCACCACATTGTTTTAGCTGTAGAGTTAGAAAAGAACGTTAGTTGTTTTCAAATGTAAATGCTACACATTTAGTAGATATGATTATATATACAAAAAAATAAGCTATGATTAGAATTAGCTTTTTTTTTATAAAGAAAAAGCAATCTTATATATTACGAAGACGGCTGCTGGACAACAACTTTGTCTGCACGAGATGCGGAAAAAATATGCATGTCGCAACTGGGTCTGCGTAGTCACGTAAAACACTGCACTTATTCTTAATCTTCGGAATCGAAGACATTACCATTATATATACAAGGTGGGGCATAAAGAGCTCCAACATTGTGAATGAATCTACCAAAATAGCCCAACTATCTAGAGAAACAAAGCGCTTATATTTCTGAAAAGTACATATAAAAACATTGTTGTTTTAACGGATTAAAAAAAATTGGTGTATGGTCTAGTACAAATGCATTTTGACTGAATGATAGATAGATAGATAGATAGATAGATAGACAGATAGATAGATAGATAGATAGATAGATAGATAGATAGATAGTAGATGAATGGATGGATGGATGGATGGATGGATGGATGGATGAATGGATGGATGAATGGATGGATAGATGGATAGATGGATGAATGGATGGATGGATGGATGGAAGGAAGGAAGGAAGGATGAATGGATGGATGGATAGATAGATAGATAAATAGACAGACAGATAGATGGATAGATAGATAGATGGATGAATGGATAGATAGATAGATAGACAGACAGATAGATAGATAGATATATAGATAGATAGATAGATAGATAGATAGATAGATGGATGGATGGATGGATGGATGGATGGATGGATGGATAGATAGATAGATAGATAGATAGATAGATAGATAGATAGATAGATAGATAGATAGATAGATAGATGAATGGATAGATAGATAGATAGATAGATAGATAGATAGATAGATAGATAGATAGATAGATAGATAGATAGATGGATGGATGGATGGATGGATGGATAGATAGAAAGAAAGAAAGATAGATAGATAGATAGATAGATAGATAGATAGATAAATAGATAAACAGATAGATAGATAGATAGATAGATAGATAGATAGATAGATAGATAGATAGATAGATAGATGATGGATGGATGGATGGATGGATAGATAGATAGATAGATAGATAGATAGATAGATAGATAGATAGATAGATAGATAGATGAATGGATAGTTAGATAGATGAATGGATAGATAGATAGATAGATAGATAGATAGATAGATAGATAGATAGTAACAAAGACTACTTGCACAATTTCTATTCTATGTAGATTCATCAGCAGTGAGAACCACAAAAGCCACGAATGATTGATTCGGTGAAACTGAAGGATGAAAGGAAGATACAAACAGCTAGCACGCAATCTGATGCTAGACGTTTGTCTCATATTGACACTAGGCTGAGGCTGAGTTCTCTGATTATTTTCATCCGTTCTCCTATGTGTGCTATGTGTGCGTTCAATAAATACATTGGTATAGAGAATCTGACAGGGAGAAAGAAGAAGTGACAAAAACAAGAGACAGAGAAATAGACAGAGAAAGAGAGGGAAATAAGAGCGGTTGTTTTAAAGTTATTTAATGTAATATTAAGCAATAAAACTTTTCAGCTCATGCTAGTTATAATCAGAGGCGTAGTGAGGGGGGGGGCAAAGGGGCGCGATGCCCCTGGCGTCACCTTTTGGGAGGGGTCACACACAGAGAGGCGTTAAAAATATAGATTATTGTAGATATTTTAGTTAGGTAATACATTCTAAAGTTATTCGTATTATATTATTATATTTAAATACTTTTATTGTTACGCCTTTATTTCTATGTGATGTTCATGGAAAATGGTGGTGAGGGGGCGCCAATAAAGTCTCTTGCCCCGGTCTCACGTTTTGCTCACTACGCCTATTGAACGTATAATAATATGTATACAATTTATTATCCTATTTTTGTAATCATTAGGTTTTCATAATAACTCAACAATAACCAAACAATTAAGTCACTTGTTAAAAATATAAATGCATAAAATACAATGCTCTAAACTCCGGCATTGTATACACCTGATAATCCAATACTCTAGTAACCTGAAGCGGGCACCCACGTAAATTAAGTAACTATTGTATACAGCAGTACGTATATCTTGAATGTAATTAGTCTTGTCATTTAGTACGTATGTGAAATTTTCAATTTTTAGATTAAAACATTTTTGTTTTTGTCTCTTACTTTAAAGCCTTGAAAGTCAAATAAAATATCTTATTACACCATAAATAGACTGTTCTTGACATTTAAACTACAGGTTAAATTCTGTGAAATACAACTAACCTCTGGTAATCCGACTTTTTCGTAATTGGACACACCTCAGGTACCATAACTATCGGACTATCAAGAGTCAACTATCAAGAGTCAACTATCAAGAGTCAATTATCAAGAGTCAATTATCAAAAGTCAACGATCAAAAGTCAACTATCAAGAGTCAACTATCGTGTCAATTATCAAGAGTCAATTTTTAAGAGTCAATTATCAAGAGTCAACTATCAAGAGTCAGCTATCTAGAGGCAACTATCTAGAGTCAACTATCAAAAGTCAATTATCAAGAGTCAGTTATCAAGAGTCAACTATCAAGAGTCAGCTATCTAGAGTCAATTATCAAGAGTCAATTATCAAGAGTCAGCTATCTAGAGTCAACTATCAAGAGTCAGCTATCTAGAGTCAATTATCAAGAGTCAATTATCAAGAGTCAGCTATCTAGAGTGAACTATCTAGAGTCAACTGAGCATTGACAAATAACAGTAGACTAAAAACAATTGAACATTAGAAAGTGTGGATATACACAAGTGTCTGTACTGCTCGCCAAGGGAAGTAATCTGTGGGGACGACAAGATTTCTCTGAATTTGTTTCTCTAATGCACCCCTTTCTAGTTTAACCTTATTAGACCTATGCTCTTTTTACTAGAAGAAATAATGCTTTTTAGGCACTAGGATGATGCACTTCTGAAATTTAAAATTCAGAAAACCTCTTGGCTTTGCCCCCAGCTATCTAAGGAGCTCGCTAGCTTTACATTTTTTTTCGCTTTGTAGAATAATGAGCTCATAGTAAAAGATTGAGAACCACTGCTATCTGACTGAAAATGTTACGCTGTTTTTACTGGAGTCTAGAAGCTTTGGGGAAAAAAAACTGAACGCTGGAGAAAAAATGCATTTACGTTAAAAAATTATTTCCATTTACCACTTTGCTCTGTCTGGCTCCTAATGATCAAATTCGTTCTGGGAATTTTTATAACATGTTTGTCTTGTATATGCATTTAAATGTACATTACAAAAAAAAAACCATAAAAATGCATTTTTTTACCTTTAGCTAAATATCGAGATTGTATGTTCTATTATTGTAATATTCAAAGTCCCACGTAATATCTCAACCATGTGCGTAGCCACGGGGGTTTTGGGGTTCAACGTGCGGGGGGGGGGATCGGAATTTAATGATTGATTTGTTGCTTTGATTCTGTTTTTTTAGGTGATAGTTTGCATTCAAATCCCCCTCTTCTATAAAACTAAACCAAAAAAAATAAATGCAAAAGACAATCATCAAATTCCAAGAGGATAGCTAAGGAAGATTTTGATTTTAAAACCCCATCCGAAATTTACGATACCTCCCCCCCCCCTTCAATATAAGACTATCCATACATCAGTCATCAGTTTCTATTAGCGTAGTCAAGAGGGGTTTTGTGTTTAAAACCCCCCTCCAGCGGGTTTAGAACTAAAAACCACCTCTTTAATATAAAAAACAAATTACACACTTAAAATTCTATGAGCGTAGCCAAAGGGTTTTTGAGTTTAAACCCCTCTTCAATGGGATTTGAAGCTAAAAAATACCTCATCAATATAAAAAAAAAGCAAATTACATATTCAGAATTCTATGAGCGTAACCAAGCCAAAGGGACTGGAGGGGTGAGTTTAGACCTACTCCTCCAGAGGGCTTTTTTTTTAAAGTTTAAAACCCCTCCTGGTGGTTCTGAGTTTAAATACCTAATACAGAGAGTTTTGAAGTTGAAAACCTCTCCCTCTCTTTAGCTAATGGGCTTTTGAATTAAAAAAAAACTCCACAGATTTTTTAGTTTAAAACCCCTCAAAAAATGATTTTGACGATAAAACTTCCCTTTTCGATATAAAATCTAAAGCAAACTACAGTCACCTAATTCAAGGGCGTAGCCAAGAGAGGTTACAAATTTCTACCAGTGGCTGGGCTCCATTACTAAAGTGCAGTGAATAGTCATCTGCCGAAATTGAAAAAGACTAAATGTGGCTCAACAAAGATGGCTAAGACAATTTCATATTACAACCCAAGCGATTTGTCATCGGTTGAGCGTGTATGAGATCTAATTATGTTGTGGATCAATGATCTAAACATGTTGATGATATCATGCTTGCTGGATGTTTTATCGAATCACCTAATGGACTTTGATTTCTCAAAGACGGGCCCGCGTGAATCTTCTCTGGCGTATTAGATCCTTGGACGTTGTGTCGTAATCACCTGTCACAGGCCAGTGCTCTCTCTTTTCAATGCGTTTCCAGAAATAATAGTTTACATAATGACGGATTCTGACTTAGGGGCTTAAAATAGTGATTCATTCTATTCACTCTAACCTTCTTGAGGGGCCTCAATATCCTGATTCATTCTCCCCACTTTAGCCTTTTTGAGGTGGGCTTAAAATATTCATTCATTCTTCCTCACTCTAGCCTTTTTGAGTTGCCTCAAAATATTCATTCATTCTTCCTCACTCTAGCCTTTTTGAGTTGCCTCAAAATATTCATTCATTCTTCCTCACTCTAGCCTTTTTGAGTTGCCTCAAAATATTCATTCATTCTTCCTATTCTAAACTTCTTGAGTGTGTGCGTGTGTAAGTATGTCTGTGTGTGAAAAGCAGGTGTTTCATTATAACATTTAAAACATGTGTTTATAAAGATACGTTTTTGTTTTTGTTTAGAGATCCCCCCCCGCTCCACTTCCAAAAGTCTCTACTATGTGCAGACTGTACGTCTTATTAAAAATTCATAGCTCCTACTGAAAATCAGATTTCCATCTCTTGGTCGCTTGTCTTCATCTCTCTCTGTTCTACACCATCTCAAACATAACTGTTTATTAATTCAACAAAACACAGTCGATTCTTTTCTCCTTTACAAAAAAACATTTACATTTAATGCACGCTATTTTCTACAAAATATGCAATTTATGAACCTTCAAAGAAATAAATCAATTTTACTACCTTTTGTTTCGCGTTTTATTTGTCTGACTCCTAATAGCAGAAAAACAACAACAACACAATTTCATGCGAGAGAACAATTATCTTAGCTCGTCATATTGATTGTATTATTATCCAGTTCATCCTGTATTCATCTTTTGAAATTATTGTTGGTAGTTAGTTCTTGCTTGCTAACTGATGCATTACTATCAGTATTAATAATGTCTTTTAAATAGTCCCATGCACCAATATAGTCCCTCTTATTTTCCACTACCTGGGCTTTGCTTCATTAAATAGACTGTTGTTACTTAGAATTAGTACTAGGTATTAGAGTAATATACGATGCTAAAAAAATCATAACAACAACATAAAAAATACTTTAAAAAAAACAATAAAGATTGCATTAAGTCTATTGTTTCAATTAGTTTAAATCAGTCATGTGATGGTATAAACAATAGACCTAGACATCTGTGCGATTAGAAATGTTTGTTTTTTTACCGTTTTTGTTAAGCTTTAAGCTTTCTCAGTGCCCTATGATGCTATCACTCGTCTGGACCAGTTGTGAAAGGGGGAGGGAAGAAAGGGGTATCTTGATGAATGTTTAGATGATCTTTTTTTTTAAATGGATAAAAAAAAATATTCACTCAGGGCTCGAGTCCTCAAGGGGGTTAATTCAACGTATGCCACCACATCTATCAAGTACGATTTCTTTCCTTTGTTCAAGATAATAACAAAATAATCAATTACCAAAAGTTAATTAACAAATTGTTTAAATTTTTTAATTGATTCTTGTGTTGTTAGATTAAAGGAAAAAAATTTGCAAAATTTCTGCTTGATCCGAGATTGGATGTGGGAGAAATAAGGTGCACAAACTTAATATCAGAAAGACAGCTTGAGTTGATAAAAGCTTTGTAAAAATACTAATAAGGTCAGTGTGAGTTGGGAGGGGGGTAATTAGGAGCCTATTTTTTATTTTTACATCTCCTAGCACTTCAAGACCTGCACTTATATAAACCATCATCAGTTTAGTAACGGAGTCTTTTAAGAAGCAGGTCATATCTACAAACTAAAGGCGTATATCAGTTTAGTTAGGAGTTTACTTTATCAGAGGCGTACTTTAATGAGCATCACACCCTGAATTCAAACTTTCTTCAAGATGTCACAATCGCTATTTCAGAAAGCTTTCCCAAACTTACGTCCATGAACTGAATAATGTTGCACATACCTCTGTTCAGGAAAGTGCATTATCTCATTTTAAGCGGCCTGTGTGGCCAGTCCGTCCGTCCGTCCCGTTTAGATCTCAGAAACAAGAAGAGAAAATGAAAATCGGACATCATGATATTTTAGATCATTCAAAGTTCTGATGCAATGGCTACATTTTTCTTTTCCGAAAGTGAACCATCTAATTTTTAAAATTACCTATGCAAGCAGATTTAAAAAAAACAACCACTTTTAAATGAGAAACTTTAAGGGAGGTAAGTCTTTTGAAAAGGTCACAGACTTCTTCATTAATAAATCTAGTTTCATTCATAGATTCGGGCATTGGTACGAAAAAATACATCTAAGGTCAAATGGAATAATTATTAATGGATCATTATAGAAAAGATTTTCCATTTATTAACTAACTCATGGAATAGAATACTAATTTAAATGTTGTTTAAAAAAATGCTTTTAATACGAACTTCGTTTTAGTTGAAAAAAAACGAACTCCTTTTATAGCACGTAGTTTTGACATATCTTCATGATACTCTTGACAACAATCTATATTAGACTCAATAGATTTTAGGTCTAGACCTAGTCTAGATACTAATTCTAGACCTAGATATCTGGACTACATGTAGAACTAGTCTAGAGATCTAGATCTAGTCTAGCTCTAGATTCTATATATATTCTATATTCTAGAGCTATAGTCTAGACCTATAAAGTAAATAGAGCGATTATGATAAGCATGGGAAACTGGTTATTTGGGCGGGCCTTTTTTAAAATTTCCTAGCCTGTATATATTAATCGACATTGTTGGAGAAAGGTACGTATCTGGGAGCAGTAGCGTCACTAGGGCGTGCGAAGGGTGCGGTCGCACCGGGTGAAAATATTTTGGGGATGACAACCAAGTTGAAACAATTATTATCTTGGCAAAAGCAGACACACTAAAAGATATAAAAATCGCATGATATATGCCCAAACATACCTAGACACGTCTAGATGGTAGTTTGAATGTCAAAGCACAACGTTATACCACTTCTGTTTTAAAGTATAACAAAAACAAACCTGTTCAGGTGATGTTAAGTTTGTTTCTAATTTTAATTAAATATTATTGCAAAATTTGCAATAACATTTGAATAAATGTCATAAACAGTGGGATTTTATAATAGAATTAACACTCACTTAACATTTGAGTAAAAATCAATAATAGTACTAGTAGGTAATCAGCTCACTGTATTTGTTCAACAAAAAAACAACTAACTAGCAATAGTGTTTATTGGAACATATTTGAAGAAAGTTGATGGGAAGGGATGATACCCTGAGCTACCGCACCAGGTACCACCGACACTGTCTGGGAGGTTTCCATTCCGTTTTAAGGTGATCAGTTGGACCTCTAGTCTACTTTTTATGTGATCAGTTGGATCTCTACTCTACTTATTCCAGAAGAGTTAGAAGAGTCTTATCTCAAAGACGAAGTTTTGTCCTATTTGCTTTGTGATAAAAAAATCGCCAAATGATGTTTTACAATTTTATTAATTTAAAGGATCTAAATAAGACTACGGCTTAAATATTCCTGGTCCATTGGTCTATTGGTGACTTCGATGGAGCCACCTCTGAGTTTGTGTGATAACACAAACTCTCTTTGAAGTCTTGTTAAATATGTTTATGATATTATGATACTGATGTTATGATGTTGATGTTATGATTATGATGTTTTAATGATGTGATACTGATGTTTTGATGTGGATGTTGTGTTGTTTTTAATTGTTCAAGTCTATGGACGTTGAGTATAGACAAAGTTTATTTCACGTTAAACATTTCGTATTTTATTTCGTGTTTAAAAGGCCACATCGACGTGCTCGACAATTGCCTCTTAATTGTTACATAATGTCATGAATAATTATAGTTCAAAAGTGTAATTCCTTATCTCTATCTGATATATACAGTGAGAAAAGTTAAGTATCTTTGTGTGTAAGAGAGAGAGAGAGAGAGAGAGAGAGAAAAAGTATATTTCCCTTACAATTGACTGTATTTAGGAGATTAATACTACTCAGCAAATGGACGCTTATGAGCTGAAATTACAACATTCGCGCTGCATTGGCTTCTCTTATTCATTATGCAATAGTAAGCAAATCTTCAGTGCCAAAGGCAATATGCTCACCAGAAACATAATTGTATATCTAACTTAACCAGAGTCAGTGTATCTACCGTGAGTAAAAGAAACAGTGCTCACATTATGTAACCATTATTCTTGACTCCTAGCTTCACAATATGACCTATATATATATATATATATATGATGTGAACAATGAGTGTCATTCTTTACTTGGCTAACGTTGTGTTGATGAAACTTGGGAGAACAGAAGCCTAGAGGCTTTGGCAGTAGCTATTGATTTTCGCCAATCCTGTTGAGGTTTTTATTTTTCTCTCTCTCTTTTTCTATATAGAACTACGCTGTTATTTGTAGACAACACACAAATGGGGGGAGGGGTTGAAACGAAGAGAGAAACTGGAGACAGCAAGAGAGAGAGAGAGAGAGAGAGAGAGAGTAAAAGAGAGAAAGGGATAAAGAGAGCGAAAGATATTATTTTGGGATGTTGAAACTTGTTATCTGTACTGTCCTTCAATGGAACTAAAGATGATCTAAATGTTGGATGTCTGAGATCAGCGGTTCTTAGTCTACATGTCTAGTCCCATATTTCTGTAGCTATCGAGTATTTCACCATGTACTGGCTGACATTGAAAGGTGTCATTCAGCTGGGAGGATGGTTTGTTTGGAGTCAGCAGTATCTTTAAATGTCACAAGTTTCAAGAACATGCTTATAACATATTTACATTTCTTCTGTAAGACGTCGATAATATAACATATAGAATCGTAGCTTTAGTTTAGTCTAGAATGGTTGTTTAGATAAAACATCGTATCTTTAGTTTAGTCTAGAATGGTTGTTTAGATTGAACACTTAAAGTTGTTTCGCTATATCAATCAGAAAACCCTCAAATCTTCTAAAGAAACATAATCACTAAACACATCTTTTGTACATCTGTACAAAGCTTATACAGACAATAGTACAGCGTAAAAACAATAGTACAGACAAACGTACAGCTTACAAATCTTATACAGACAATTGTACAGCTTATAAATCTTATACAGACAATAGAACAGCGTACAAATCTTATAGACAATAATACAGCGTACAAATCTTATACAGACAATAGTACAGCGTACAAATCTTATACAGACAATAGAACAGCGTACAAATCTTAAACAGACAATAGAACAGCGTACAAATCTTATACAGACAATACTACAGCGTTGCGTACAAATCTTATACAGACAATACTACAGCGAACAAATCTTATACAGACAATACTACAGCGAACAAATCTTATACAGACAATAGAACAGCGTACAAATCTTATACAGACAATACTACAGCGTACAAATCTTATACAGACAATACTACAGCGTACAAATCTTATACAGACAATAGAACAGCGTACAAATCTTATACAGACAATACTACAGCGTACAAATCTTATACAGACAATAGAACAGCGTACAAATCTTATACAGACAATACTACAGCGTACAAATCTTGTACAGACAATAGTACAGCGTACAAATCTAATACAGAGAATAGTACAGCGTACAAATCTTATACAGACAATAGTACAGAGTACAAATCTTATACAGACAATAGTACAGAGTACAAATCTTATACAGACAATAGTACAGCGTACAAATCTTATACAGACAATAGTACAGCGTATAAATCTTATACATGTACAGACAATAGTACAGTGTACACTTTTTACACAGACAATAGAGGAGCGTAAACATCTTCTACTGACAATAGTAATGAAAACACTCTTATACAAACAATATTGCAGCGTACACATCTTGTAGGCTACAGCTTGTACTTTCTACAACTTCTATGAAATATTTATCCAGACCAGGTCTTCTACTAAATGCACATTCATATCGTTAGAAAAATTCAAAAATGCTGAGAGATTATTAAGTAAGACTATTTTCAAATTCGTCGGGTTGTGTGTGTGTTGGGGGTGGGGGGTGAGGGGAATAAGTGATACTGGTCCTAGAAGTCAAAATGTATGTGCTCAGAAGGAATAGCTGATACTGGTCCTAGAAGTCACGGGCAAAATGTATGTGCTCAGAAGGAATAGCTGATACTGGTCCTAGAAGTCACGGGCAAAATGTATGTGCTCAGAAGGAATAGCTGATACTGGTCCTAGAAGTCAAAATGTATGTGTTCAGAAGGAATAGCTGATACTGGTCCTAGAAGTCAAAATGTATGTGTTCAGAAGGAATAGCTGATACTGGTCCTAGAAGTCAAAATGTATGTGTTCAGAAGGAATAGCTGATACTGGTCCTAGAAGTCAAAATGTATGTGTTCAGAAGGAATAGCTGATACTGGTCCTAGAAGTCAAAATGTATGTGTTCAGAAGGAATAGCTGATACTGGTCCTAGAAGTCAAAATGTATGTGTTCAGAAGGAATAGCTGATACTGGTCCTAGAAGTCAAAATGTATGTGTTCAGAAGGAATAGCTGATACTGGTCCTAGAAGTCAAAATGTATGTGTTCAGAAGGAATAGCTGATACTGGTCCTAGAAGTCAAAATGTATGTGTTCAGAAGGAATAGCGTAATAAAGTTGGCCGTGCCAATCAGATGCAACAGAAACTAAAATTCGAGTTCTTTAAGGGACGGAGAGAAAATGGTGAGTGGGGGAGTGAAAAAGTGATAATAGAATTCACAGGCCAGAGTGTGTTTGGGAGGGCGTTTATCTTAATATAGTGTTATAAATAAGAAAAAAAAGAAAGGTTGCATGGCAAAATTAAAAATATTTATAGACTGGGAACAAATCAACGGGCGTAGCTGGTGGTGAATATAAGTTGTTAGTATGAATGTTAGTATAAATGTCAATAAGAATGAATAAATGTTATGGGCTCCTATTTCAGATATGAAATATGTAACCCCTACATCACAACACAATCTCACTTTCTATGTCCATGAAGATTGCTGGGAGTCCAATCTTCGCTTTCAAAATCCGATAACATTTGGGTCTGGAGAAGACTGGGTCGAAGTCTTGAGTCATTTACATTTGAATTTGAAAAAGTTGGACGTTTAATCTTCCGATAGAAATGTTCCTGGTCTCAACTCTTGAGCAGAGAATTTGGTTGTTGATGGATTATTTTTCACTAGCTCAATATTTTACAAATAAAATAAAAGCTGGTCTCAAGTGGGTTTGGGTTGGCACGTGAAATACTTCACTGATCTTCAATCTTCGGAATGGAAGACACTTTATTGTCTCTAGTGATCTATAGTGGGAAGCGTGGTCCAGAGGCTTGGTGCCCTTGAACTAAGCTTGGCTTGGCTACCTATGAAGGGGGCTCGAGGTTCGACAACCGACACGAGCAGAGTTGTGTTTACTGAGCGCCTAAAGGCAGCACGGAAAAACCTTCTCCTAGATACCTCCCCCCCCCCCCAACTGATCACAAATGAGATTGGACCAAAGCGCTCTGAGCATGCTATAAGCATGAAAGTAGCGCTATATAAAAGACATAATTTATTTATTTTATTTTATTAACCTAATGCGCTATGAAGCCTTCAAATGAGAGTACGCGAAACAGATCTCTGTGTCTGCCAGCCAAAACCAAGCAGCGCTTCTCACAACCGCTCTGATCTGGAAGCTATACAAAAAGCAACTACGGCTTCCAGAAAGCTTTCATCAAAAAGGCGTACGAAGGCGATGCTACACTACAAATACATATTTTCTGGTAATGCCCGGCCAGGGTAGAGGCGAGCGTAAGGAATAATGGGACACCCCACGGAAATGTGTTTAAGACCAGCTGAGGCGCTAGATTGCATTAACAAGATGCTGGGGATCTCTTCTATATGCCTCAGGATATTAGAGAACTACTGGAGATCTCTTCTATAGGCCCCAGGATATTAGAGAACTGCTGGAGATCTCTTCTATAGGCCCCAGGATATTAGAGAACTACTGGAGTTCTCTTCTATAGGCCCCAGGATATTAGAAAACTACTGGAGATCTCTTCTATAGGCCCCAGGATATTAGAAAACTACTGGAGATCTCTTCTATAGGCCCCAGGATATTAGAGAACTGCAGGAGATCTCTTCTATAGGCCCCAGGATATTAGAGAACTGCCGGAGATCTCTTCTATAGGCCCCAGGATATTAGAGAACTACTGGAGATCTCTTCTATAGGCCCCAGTATATTAGAGAACTGCCGGAGATCTCTTCTATAGGCCCCAGGATATTAGAGAACTGCCGGAGATCTCTTCTATAGGCCCCAGGATATTAGAGAACTGCCGGAGATCTCTTCTATAGGCCCCAGGATATTAGAGAACTGCCGGAGATCTCTTCTATAGGCCCCAGGATATTAGAGAACTGCCGGAGATCTCTTCTATAGACCCCAGGATATTAGAGAACTACTTGAGAGATCTCTTCTATAGGCCCCAGGATATTAGAAAACTACTTGAGAGATCTCTTCTATAGATCACCAGGATACATTTTTGGGACCAAAAGGAAATCTACTGCAGAAGATAAAATTTGACGGAACGCGAACATGGATAGGCCACCGATAGACAACAGCTGGCAACGGATTTCTCTGCGTTGGTTGTAAAAAACATATGTAGGTTACTGCTAGGTCTACGAAGCTACGTAAAATACTGGACTTCTCTTTAGTCTTCCACCTGAAGATATAAATTTATTGGTGGTATAGACACTTTATCGCTCTTGTATAGATACTTTATCGCTGTTGTATAGACACTTTATCGATGTTGTATATGTCAGGACTTTGATTATTTAATTAATAAGTATTAAGATGTCTAGGTATTGAAAATGTAATTTTGATTGCAATGTGTGTTAAAATTAATTATAATTTCTTTTTACTTGATAACTCTACCAGTCCCAAGGTTCAGTCTAACAGACACAGCTAACAGACACAGCTAACAGACACAGCTAACAGACACAGATGTAGGCCTCAACAAATTAATAAAACGATGTGTATGATGATGTACAATGAAACTGTAAATTTTATCCAATGCTATGTGTACAATGACATGACAAGTGACTAATGTGAATGAAAAGTACATACAAATACATATGACATAATAGGAAGTGAATAATTCCTAATTTCAGTCCAATTCAGTTGAATAGTCGAGCTGTAATGATGCGGTCACACTGACCGGCTTCCAAGCAATTAGCGCTGAAGCTGCTATTTTAGACATGATGATTCCTACACCACCAATGTGCTCCTTGTCATGTCCTGAATATATTATTGTCTTGCCATCATTGATTATTTGTCAACTTGATGTCCACCGCATCTCGCAGATCCCAAGGATGTCCAGCCGGTAAGAGTCAAACTCTCTTAAAAGTTGGGCCAGTTTACCACATTGGTTCAGGGTTCTTACATTCCACGTGCCTATAAGAGTCGGTTTCCTTGCGTTGAAAGGCTTGCCATGTATCGGGTATTGGACTTCCAGTTGGCTTTGATCCAACACCTTCATCAGGGTTTGGCTGCCCTCGCCGCATGTATAGTTTTCTTTATGTGTCAAGTTTGCCGTTTCTGTAGCAATAGTGGTTTTACAGGGTGGGGTCGCTAGCCCCAAGCCAAACCCTCCTCCTTTCTCACCCGGGCTTGAATAGTAGTTAAAAAAATAACCACTTATAGTACGATGTCCAATAATATTGACCACAACAACATTTCAGTTTCCCAACTCAAGACAAAGATTCTGTAACAGTTTCAGTTCACTTTCTATAAAAACATTCAGGATAATACCAAGATGTTTCAACCAAGAAGAATGATCATCAACGATGAGTAGAACAAAGTTCAGGGTAGCACCAAAATACCAATAATGTAACGCCAACACTGAAACCTGAAACCCTATAGAAAATAAATAACAGAGATTCCTCTAACTTCTAATCTAAAATTACAAATACGAACGAATCCATGATCAAATAACTTTACAATGTGAAATAAAACTCACCCTAAACAGGGGTCAAATAGTCCTCTAAGAATAGATCCAAGGCCATCGCTAAGGCTGCCCAGTAACATAAAGCACAGGACAAAACTCAAGTCCTCAAAAGATCCAGCTGTCGCCTATTGAAGAAAGCGGCGCTATTAGATTGTGAATATTTTTACTACAAAACTAACTCAGTCACTAGACACTCAGTCGCTGTTGTATAGGCACTTTATCACTGTTCTATAGACACTCTATCGCTGTTGTATAGGCACTTTATCACTGTTCTATAGACACTCTATCGCTGTTGTATAGGCACTTTATCACTGTTCTAAAGACAGTCACTGTTGTATAGGCTCTTTATCACTGTTCTAAAGACACTCAGTCACTGTTGTATAGGCTCTTTATCACTGTTCTATAGACACTCAGTCACTGTTGTATAGGCACTTTATCACTGTTCTATAGACACTCAGTCACTGTTGTATAGGCACTTTATCACTGTTCTATAGACAAAACCTCCACCTACGGCCGTTTCACTGTTCCATATCGGTATTACGAATCAGTAGCTAAGAGTACAGTTTTAATTTCACTCGGAAGCCGGTGTTACTTATCCAGATTTTCCAAATTATAACTGAAGATGTAAGGCTTAAACCGGAATTTCCTTTCATCTCTTATTATCTTTGATCACAGGTATTTTTTAAAAATAAATTAGCTCCTTTAATGTTTGGACATTTAAATAGACTCTTAAAGACCAATGTACTTATTAACAAACAAAATATAAAAATCCTTTAAAAAAATCTTATGTAAGGGAAAGTAGTCCACACATACAACTATATCACTAAAGAATGTTGAAGTTATCTCTTTTTCGATATCAAATAAAGTAATTAATTACCAATAATTAATTGACGAGTTTGTTATATTTAAATTGATTCATAATTTGTTAGGTACAATAAATAATTGTTTGAAGTTTCAAGTTGATCCGAGAATGGGTGTGGGATAAATAATGTGTACAATTATTTAAAAGAACGAAACCCGACGTACGTAACCATGTCTGTGAATACTGAAGGATTAATTTCTCTCGTTGGTATCAGACAAAATAATTAATAATCAGTAATTAATCGACCAATTGGTTAGCGTTTTTCATTGGTTCACGCATAGTCTACGTCAAAGAATAATTGTGTAAAGTTTCAACTTGATCCGAAAATTGGTTTGGGAGAAATAACATGTTCACACGTTTTACCAGACAGACAGAAAGACAGACATACAGACAGAATCAGTGGATATAAGTTTTGTAAAAAGAAAAGATGTTACCATAAACCTATTAACACATCACTCTGGCACTCTCTGTATCTGCTGACTATCTTAATGCAGTCGTACCACTGCTAGCAACAAATTGATTCTTACAGGGCTGACTAAGAAGCAGATCTAGCTAATGAACTTAATGAATGTCTAAACAGATTCAATTACCTTCGTAACCTAGAGTTATTCTGTTAAAATATGGATAATGTTGCTTTGCGGACTGTAGAGTGTAGCCGATCGAAGCATTCATTATTGATAAAATAATTGGAAAGAGGTTACAACAATAGAAAGAAAAGCACTAGATCAACCGTTCGATTTACTAACTATATTAATTACCTAAGATACTAGTTCATCCCATAAAGTGGCTCAAAAAACAAGTCGTTTACGGAGAAACCTAGACAGTATCATGACTAGCCAACGTCCCTTTCAACATAGCCTCTAAATAACCAAAGGTCGACTAAATATAAACCTGACACTAAGCTATTCTTCACAAAATCAACATCTAGCAAATTCGTATTTGAAAAAAAAAAGCATTGATTTAACTATCGAGCTGGTTTTGTGTTTCTCGCGAGCTTTAATAATGTGTTCAAGATTTTTTAAGAAGTTGGATGGCTATACACAGCAACAGTAATCAAATGGTATAGCATGATCTTTGTTTGGTGGAAGTTTGTGGTGTTATTTATTGTTTTATTTTATTGTTATTGTGATGTGTGTTTTTTTTTATTGTTTATTGTTGTTGTTTTTTTGTGTGCCATAGTTGTAAGTTGTTTTTTAAGTCTTAGAGACCCGTGGGGAAAAGCTGCTATTGTTTTGTGTTGTCTGTCTGTTCGTTGTAAGGTCAAAAACTAAACGCGTTATTGAAAATCCGATTTTTCTATAGCATGTAGAGTGCTGGAAATGTTTTTTTCCCCTACACAAACTTTTTATACTTACACACACACACATTTTTAAAAGAAGGTTAAAGAGTACTACATATTAGTGGCCAATCTATCTACATTCTACAGCATACCGTATTGTCTATCCGTCCGTCTATCCTTCCGTCCCGTTTAGATCTAGTAAACGTGAAAAGATAGGGAAAATCCAACATTATAATATTTTAGACCATTCAAAGTTCTGATGCAAAGGCTACTTTTTTCTTTTCTGAAAGCTAAAACTCTAATTTTTAAAATCATTTATGCAAGCAGTTTTTTCATAAAAATACACCACTTTTACAACTATTCACTATTAATAGTAGCAAACATTAGAATCTAGTAGGAGGGATAACAACATATTGTATATTTATCACATTTATGTAAATGGTTTTAGATTTTTTGTTAATTTTTTTTTTACAAATGTATTGCTAAGTTAAGTAAGTTCTGTCATAATAACTACTAGATTTACACAAAATCAAATAATGTTCCCTTTTTTAAAGAGAAAAATTCTATTTAGTATGCATATAAGTTGGGCATAATTTAAAACAACAATTAATAATTAGTTTTTCATATTTTCACGTGAACTGCATTGCATCGAAAGTAAAAACGGACGTAGATCACTCAACTAAATGAATTTTTTTTTATGGAAATATTTTTTTCTTGAGGATTTGAATTACAAAACAATCAGATCAATTAGATATTCATTATAAGAAATTAGTTAGGCTAGGTTCACATCTAGCTTCACATTCACTTTCACCTATCCTTTAGTCTGCTCGACCGCTGGGGCACCACACAAAATCTGTCAACCTTCTTTCTCCATTCTTCTCTGTCATTTTTCTTTGATAGAATTTCATTCTGATGTTTTTTCTGAAAATATTGAAACCTGCCTTTTTACCTGCCTGGGTGGACCACTTCAGGGGCCGATTTTGAGTTTGTGTTTCCACACAAACTGTCTTTGTAACCTTGTTATATTTTGCTTTATTTATATCTACCTCCACTGCACATATTCAGGAGTCAGTTGAATAAGTTATTTCCCATTTTTTTTTTTCTAACCTATGCTTATTTATGTCTTACTTTGTGCAACAAGACATATTTTTCCTGGTTCCAGTACCTTGTAGGAAAGTCTAAGCAAGTGCTAAGTATCCTGTTACGCGGTGGCATAGTGTAAGCTTACGATTATACAATGGTCTGAAAAATTCCCAATCGCCTTTATATGTGACATCATCAGAAACGTAAGCCTTCTACAAGTTGCCAAGCTCCAGTCGATAAAGAAATCAGAGAAGACGTTGCTTTCTGGGATGCATCTTGCTCGTATCACAAATTATTATGTATTGAGTTGGCACAGAAGTGAAACTTAAAGGGACAAGAGAGTTAATCTATTAAGTACCTAGTCCCATTGTAAAATCAGAGGAAACCAAGTGTTTGGCGAAGGTAGGAACGCTTATTTTGTCCACCAGTGGAAGCGTAAATTTACTAGAGAGCATGAGCAAGGATTTGTGGATTGAGCAATTTCAAAAGGTACCAAATCTGGAACCATTCTAGTATGGAGCAAGGTGGGTTTTACAAGGAGATGATGTAATTTTACAGGGTTCCTTCCACGATAGACCACTGCATTAATGAATGACCCCGATTTCAAAATAACTTCTTAAGTAAGCATATGCAAAGGTTAAACAAAAGGTCAACGCTCGTTGTACTAACAAAAATTTTATTTAACAAATAATGGACATAAATGTTTAGGTAGCAGTATGACATAATGCATTGTACAATGTCAAGCTATGTAATGTGTAGTGTTACATAGGAATAGATAATAAACCTCTCACACCTTAACACGGTCCCACAGCCCAGGAACACAAATAACTACATCGGCGGAGGCATGACTCTGCACTAGCATCTGACTCACACAGCAACAACCTGGTTTACGTCCGAATCAATGTTACTCAAAACCTAACATTGGCATTATTTGGCACCCTGTAACATTGAATAAAACCAAGATCTAGCGATGCCTCTAAACCAGTGATGCCCAACCTTATACAGCCTGCGGGCCATTTTAAATTCCAACACTCGTGTCGCGGGCCACATTAATATAAAGATACAGATAACTGAAATAATTTAAAATAGTTTTATAACAATCCCGTGGCTCCAGTAGGCCTACTTACACCCATAAGTCAATTACGTAACAAGGGTCTCAGGTGTCTTATAACTGAACAAGTTTTTCTACATGCTTGTAAACATTGTGATCCTACCCAGCAATTGTTTTCGGAAAGGTGCAAGGTTTTTGTAGACAACACGGCTTAGAAATCTTTTGTCTTTATTGCTCGAAATTTCTCAAGCATGGAAGTCTGGCTTTGTAAGTCAATCAGTTTCAGTTGGTGTCACTCCTCAGCGGCAATAGTAATTATTTCGAAATCTGTTGCTCTGTCATTTAGTTTTGAATGGAGATTTTCACCAACATCGTCCACTCGTTTTGCAGTTGTCATGCCAGAAATTTGGCACAGCTTCAAATGCATTTTTGTTTCAGGCCGATTTTATTCCATCACTGCTAGCAAGCATCTTTTTAATGCTTCCTTTCTCTTCTTCAATTGTGAGCAACTCTGTAGCCTCCATTACAGCCGCGACTCAGTTTCTTGACTTCCAGGTAAATATTTTCGTCCCTCGCTCAACTCTAGACGTAACTTAGCGACTCTTTTCATAGCGGCTCAATATTTTTGTAATGGTTTGTTATAGAATGTCTTTTTATGTTATGTTCTTTAAAACAGCCACACTTTCTGTACAAATCAAACATGTTGGCTTGTTAATTTACATTTAATAAAAGATCTGTCCACTTGTCCTGGAAGTTTCAACATCCAATTTTTGTTTCTTCAACACTCCCATTTCCTAAACGTATACATGTTACATGGTATGGCACCAATCATGTTGATGTCAGAAGTACACGAACCAAAATGATGCAGAAAAGATGTGCTGTATTAGGTCTACACACATGAGATGTCAAGGACACAGCTAGCTCAAGACAGCCGCGGAATCGTACAAGACTCTAAAATAACTGTCAATTCTTATCGCCAAAAAAAAATGTGTTCTTATAGAAAAAAAAATGAACATGAATAACTAACAAGACAATAGATTAGTCTCAAATACATCAAAGAAAAAGTGAGAGTCCTAACAGAGAGAAAATACATTTTTCAACCTTTTTGTTTTTATATTTTTTTTTATTTTCTACATTTTGTGCCATACTTTGGCGGGCCGGTCAGAACCACATCCGGCCCGCGGGCCGTAGTTTGGGCATCACTGCTCTAAACCAAGAAACTTCAGCAGCTAAGCGCAAGCCAGAATATGGAATATCTGTTTACTTAGGTACCTGTTATAAACTAGGCCACAGTGGCACAGAAAGAATCATCATCCCAAACATCTTCTTCACGATAGGAAGTGAATGAAACCAAGGTTTGACGTTTACACACACAACAAAACAAACAACTAGCCCATATACAAAACAAAAACTTTGAAAAAAACATTCACGAGCACGCGACAAAGTCTAAAAGTACGTATAACGTTCAAACAGAACAGACGAGTTGTGGCAACTTGATCGTGCTCACGCGCTGGAAACTGTTTGATAGGAGCCTACTTGACTAGGATCCCAGAAAGCTTCAATTCCAGATGTCGACACTCATAAACAATTTCAAAGATACGATAGCTCCTTGGAAAGATGGAACTGGTGCATTCGGGGTCTGGCCTTATACGAAGACAGTGAAACCCTAAGAAACATTGGACCAGAGACTTGGACCCTGTTACAAATCGCAGCACGGAACCCAAGAAAATAGAGGCTTACAAAAGATGAAAAGAATGAACAGAAGACTTTGGAGATCTTTAGTAGCGGTCCATACCCCAACAGCGGTGACGGCCACAAAGTAGGAACCACACTCTCAGTAATGCTATTCCATTACGATTCAGTTCTACGAAATTTGACAAAAATTATTGGTGACTGTGTGACTATGTGACCGTTTGACTGTGTGACCGTGTGACTATGTGACTGTGTGACTATGTGACCGTTGTGTGACCGTGTGACTATGTCAATCTGTGGGAAAATTTGACAACGACATTAAAATCAATGCTCAAACCAAGGTGTTAAGTCTGTACTAGAAAAACTCTCTATTATCTCCCCTTTCTTTCCACGAGCAGGCTGTCACGACTCACCAAACGGTCGATTTAATGCCAGCCCTACGATCAATACAGCCTGTTTTTTTTTGTGTGTGAGTACGATTCCAGTTCCCTTTGATCTGGCATTGCTACACACTTGACCCAATTAGAGCTGTTTGCATTAAGTTCCTGCTGTGTAAGTCGACACTGTGTTAAAATCTGGTATAAAATAACAATTTAGTAAATGGCTTTCACTCACTCTCTTGACAGCATTGTTTAGTGGTAGATGGGAATTTTACAATGCATGCAACCAAGGTTGTCCACTCTTGAGATTTGAAGTCACTCGACCTAGGGTATCAAGTGACAAGTCATTCTTCTCTTTTCATTTGTCTGTTCAGCATTCGAGAGCTGTCCGTCTCTTTCTTGGACTCCTATTTCAGAAAGCTATGAGAATTATCAGCATAAAAAAATCTCCCACTTCTTCGTGATTTGAACATTTTACCATCACTAAGAAGATATATGACACCGATCACAAAAATAGAATATAGACTCCAGAACTCTTTTAGTCCTTTGGCTATTAAATCTTTGAACACAATGTAACTTACCGTTGTAAATTCAACATGTAATGTTTAAGAGAAACTGGTGAATGATTGTATATTTTATTTGTTATCGTACACATTTTTTGATCTAATTATAAATTGTTTATAGTAATGTACTATTATAAAACAAATTTCCTCACTGATAACTAAGTTTATTATGAATATCCCTTGTTGTTATCAAACAAAATAGTTAATTACCAGTAATTAATTGACTTATTGGTTATTTTTAAAAATTGATTCGTGTCTTGTATGTGCCAATGAATAATGTTGCATAGTTACGTGTAAAAATCTTTTACTAGAAAGACAGACAGACAAAAAGACAGACAGGGTGAGTTAATATAAGCTTTGTAAAAAAATAACAAAAATAAAAAAAAGCCGATCTTGCTACCGACGTCAAAAGACTGCCTTCTGAAATGATTACTGAGAATATAAATTGTTTCATAACAGTGTAATAGGGCCTACTATCAATTTCATTAAACAAATTCGTTATCTCATACAAAAAAAATATTTAAAAAAAATCAAAAACTATAATAGATGTTTCCCTTTAGAGAGACTTCTCTCCCTATGTCTAAAAAAAAGAAAGGAAAAGAAACGCAAACGTCTGCAAGAGATGAACATTGTCTCGGAGAGCCTCCACACAAACACACACAAGCAATAACGTAATCACACAAAAGCGTTGTACATTGCAAGAGGAGGGCAGAGGTGGGGGAATTAATCCCTGTTCTGACATGACAGACTTAGGTCCCCTGGCGAGGTTCAAGAGTCAAATCTTGCAGCATTAAGTCTGACAATATGCAGGTCACATGATATCCAGACTACTGAAAACGTGGTTTCCAGGAGAAATGTGTTGTTTTTATATTCTCTACTATTTCTTTCCTTTGAACCTGACTCTACACAACAGCCAACTTGTACGAATGTATTATATCCAATAGCAAATCTTCCTCTCTCCTCAAAAACTCGAATAAACCTGATAAAGGACAAACATTTCGCTTGTAATGAATAATTAGCACAACATTTTATGCGAAAATAAACTCTGTCTTTTCTAGGATGACAGCATCAATATTATTGTAAATTGAATAATCGAATCCTACGTTTATAAAATGAAAGACATCCTGCTTATGAGGGTAATTAGTATCATGCGTTATTGGGATAATTAACACTCCTCATCCAGAGCGATTATAATCGTGCTTTGTCTTTCTATCAGTTTCCTTTTGAAATGGAAATTATGCTTTGGTAATAGCTTTGCGCTTAATCAGGGCCGGATTTAAGGGAAGGCAGGCTACAGCTCCGCGGTCTCCACCAGAAAGAGGCCTCCACAAAAGAAATAAAAATGTATCCAAATTTGAATGAGTCAGAAAGTTTAATTTTTCTTTTTTTTTCTTCGGATGGCTAAAATGTCGAGATTAAGAAGTGTCCACTTGTAGCATACTCGGAATAAGTAAATACAGCTCCGAATTTACGAATTATTTATATCAGCCATTTTACGTTTTCCGGCTTGGTCTTTCGATGGGCCTCAAATGTGTATCCCGCGGTTTAAGTATTCCGCTTTTTAGGTCGTCAAAAAAGATCGCATTTGGCATGCGGTCGACCACCATGCGGCATAAGTGTCCTTCGTAGCGTAGCTGTCGAATGTCAAGTAGTTCTATGCTGTCCACACAGGCCTCCTGCAGAACACGATTATTTTTAAGGTATTCCTGCCAGCGAAGGCACCTTTGACTGAAGAGATAGAGGAGCCTTAGATGCCTTCTACGAAGACCCGGGTCTCAGAGCAATACAACATTGTGATGAGAATCAATGCTTGTGAGACCTATCTATACGGTTATCAACTTCTCTTGAAAGTGATAGGTCATGCTTCCCGGATATGTAAAGTGGTGTACTACGTTGACGGGTGTCCATTAGGGCTGAGTAGATTTTATTGGTTGACTTCTGAAACGTAACTTTCGTTTTTTTCCGAGGTTTATTGTTCAAACAAAAGAAGCAGCAGCGTACGCAAAGTCGTTATCGGTCAGCTGAAGCTCATGTTCAGTGTGAGCAAGTAGGGTACAATCTTTAGCATAAAAAAATGTGTGACGACCATCTCTTTTGTTTTAGTGTGGGAGGCGCAAAAGGTTGAACACATTGTCATCTAAGCTGAACCTGACGTAGTTGCCTTTGTGTAGTCTCTGCCTCAATTGACTCAGCATTTTGCCAAAGAAGATAGCCAACAGAGTTGATGCAAGTACAGAACCTTGCTTTACGACCTTCTCTATGGGAAAGTAATCATATAAGTCACCTTGGTTTCTAATTCGGTCTTTTGTTCAACATTAACCTGCTCGAGAATGAAAAGGAACCTTGGAGGGCATCTGAACTTGGACAAAGTCCTCCATAAACAATCACGACTCTGTATATCAAATACTTCGGGGAGATTGGTGAAGGAAGAACACAAGTTCAGGTTCTTCTGTCTACATTTTAACTGCATTTCACGCAGGAGAAAAAATCATATCTGCCAGCCCGGAAACGACACTAACCAAAGAGCACATCGGCTTCTATGGTCAATTTGTCAAGGAGTATCAAGGGTTTTTCCAGCTACTAACAGGGTTATTGGAGCAGTCTGATTGTGTGACAGGTGGGGAGATGTGACGTGTGTTTGGCGCGTTTTAATGTCTAGGGGATGATTATTTTTAAAGCTATCACACACCAACCTATCAGCATATGAATCGGGAGCAGACACGCAACGAGACAAAGCAATGAAAGATAGATACAAAAGTTAAAATGATGAATATTTATTTACATAAATATACATATAAGAATAAAAGGGGGAGGGTTCGCATCTATCTCTAGTGAATACTATGTTTAATCATCACTCTTGCACCTAATAAGAGAGTATGTCACTTTGTCCTCTGACTTAGCTGGTATTCCTGTTGATGTCGCAGCTGGCTGTGTCCTGGCTTGAGGTTCTGCAGCTGGAGGTGGCGCTCTAGCGGATAGAGGGACGCCGGTGATATAGTTCTTGTGGAGTCTCAATCCCCAAAATCTAATATCTGTAGTGGGCACAGTAGGGCGGGTGGCCGGCTACCGTGGGCACAAGCTTACTGCGGGCAGAGCTGATCTGCCGTGGGCAGCGTAGTTGACAGGATATGTCCAGTGAGTTGCAGAGGGTTGGCGTAGCTATGACGTCTCGCACAGACCTGAGTCTATAGGGACGTCGCACCTAATAGCTTGACAGGTGGGCTGTCGAATAGGCGGGCAATGCCGATAGCGCCAAGTGGTAGAGTTGAGTAGATCTCAGTAGGCAAGTGCAGTGCTGAATAGCACTAAGCACAGATGCAGTAGTTGAGTGGCGTCGAGTAGACACTAAACAGCAAATAGCAAATAAATAGGCAGGTCAGTGAGCTAGTGCAGTGCTGAATAGCACTAAGCACAAAGATAGTAGGTGATTCTTGATATCAAACAGATAGGCAGACACCTGAGGGAGGCTGCGGATAAATAAAGACAAGTTAGGACATGTCTCTTATGCATCTTATCGATGCCCTCGACTGAGGTGCATTCGTCAGATTGGTAAAATTGCTTTTGAGCACAAAAGGGGAGATGATGACAAATGGGATTTGGAAAATAGATGGCTGATAGTAGCAATATAAAAATGTACATAAAAGGGAAAGTAATAATATAAAATGTACATAGAAGGGGAAACAATAATCTCAAATAAACAACACAGGTATATAGAAAAAGAAAAAGGGGGGGGGTGAAATGGGCGGTGGTCAGTGACCAAGACGGTTTGTTTACATATGACCGTGGGTCGAGAACAATGGAGCGCGCTTGAATGGAGAAGGTGTCCGTTCAAGCGGCGCAACTCTCGTTAGAGTGAAATGACTACAGGGGAGATAATTCATATCTCTTTTCTAGACGCAGTATCAGTGCGCTAGTAAAATTATCAAGGTGGCCAACCGAGATAAAGGAAATAAAATAAGATGTACAAGTATATACATGGTTGCATCCACGATCAATTGAGCAACGTAGCATTAATAGATTAATGCAATCCATAAATAAATACATAGGACATGTTTATGTTTTCTACTTACGCCAGTGAGAAATACACAATGCACTAATTAAATATAAATGAAATAATCAGAATACACATGATAATATCCAGTGGAAATAGCACAAAAGTAATTAAGATGGAACTTGTGATTAAGTTCGGCTTACCACCAGGTATTCCTCTAGGAGAAAGGATAAATGAAGCAGTCCAGACTCGATAGCTCAGCTCGAATGAGAAATGAAAGAGAGTCTGGCCTGATTTAATTTACCTTATATACAGGCCTGGAGAATGTGGGCGGACACAGGAAATGTCCAAGGCTAAGAATTATCTTACACGTGGGTGAATTAGACTTGAGATGGGAGTCGCACACTGGGAAGGTCAATGGGCGTGTTTGTCGTCGTGGTCTCCTAGATCAAAGAGAGACGCGGGAGAAAGGGGGGGGGGAGAGTGACTTGCATTCCACACAAGGTGGTGTCATCTGCGCCCGTCAGACATCCGGCCGGTACGATCAAAGAGAATGTGTCTATCTTTGCCCCGGTCAAGGGAAGATAACTCGAAAGACGTGGCCTTGCTATCTCCAATGTGGTCAACTAAGTCTAGCCTGGAGCGGAAAAGGTGGTGCGGGTGAAGAAATTGGAGGTAGGATGGGGAAATGACTAAAATAAAATAAATAAATAATGAAAAATAATAATTAATGCTGTGATAAATTTGAGTGACTCTGACAGCGAGTTTTTGACTTGTCACAGATTGGTCGCCTTTTTTTGTACAGGTATATGTTGAATGCATCGTGACGTTCTAGAGGAACAGTACATGTGTCCAGGCAAAAGTAAAGTGGTCTGTTTGCCTTCCTGTGAGAGCAGCACCACTCATTGTGAAAACATCTGATGGAAGACCATCAGATCCGGGCACTTTATTCATTTTGAGCTTCCCAAGAGCCGTTTAAACCTCAACAAGACTTGAATTTTCGTCAAGTTCCCTTTTACCTGTTTTTTTTTTGTTTTGTTTTGGGGGGGGGGGGGGAATTTCAGTAAGAGAATCGTCAGTGACAACCCTTTCGTCGATAAAAAGCAAAGTACAGTGCTCGATTTTTGTTTCGAACTTAATAATTAATGAATATTAGATTTTAAAAAAATGAAATATTTTTTCCCGCTCCATTCCCCCCGTGATCTGTTCAAGATAAATATTTCCTAGTTCTCTAGGCAGATTTAATTTTATTTCGTTTCATACTTTACAAAATTATAACACGGACAATCTCTCAGTGTGGCCAACGAGCTAGTCATTCTTTCCAAACGATATGCAGAAACTGTCAAATTTCTAGGGAAATGGTCGAGATCTGTGTCCACCGAGGTCGCCCAACTAGAAGATTTTAGCTTCCACGAAGGTACGAGTTGAAGAGAGTTTACACTGCCCCATATCTCCCCTCTCCACGATATCATATTTAAGCGAATGTGCAAATCCACTTGGAGTACGTAACATTTTAATGCTAGGCCTATAGATCCAGGCTTACAAGGCAGTGCGCAGAATGTTCCTGGACATCTATTTACTTATTTAACTCTCAAGACCAAATTTTATTTTTGAAGATAATATTTCAAAAAATTATAATGGTCAAACTAAAACTTTTATAGTGCAACCAGTTAGCTAGTAATTCTTTACCAAAGATTTACATCATCTGTCGAATTTCTAGGAAAATTGTTAAAGTTGTTTTCAAGGTCAGTATCCATGTGTTTTTTTTTCCACCCAAGAAGAATTTGCAAGCTGAAGAGAGGAATTATAAAAAGAAAGTATCAATATTTGTATAAAACATTTTGTAAGACTCTGTTTACTCGGCCATAAACCTTTTTCAAAGAAGGGATAGAGACATTCAGTTGTATCCTGTCCAACTCCTTAACTCACAGATCTTTAATGAAAAGGAAGTCTGTATTTTAGCTAGTCAACATTTGTATTTCGCATTTCTGAAAACTGACTGTGATGAATAAACTAAAGACGAATTAGATTTGGTAAAAGTGACCGCTGAGTTGTTCCACTTACATGGTAAGAAGATGCTAAAAGTTTGCAATTTTGTCGTCATTCCAAAGATGGATAATATTGATGCATGTATGAACGAATGTGTCTGACAGAATGGCATCCTTCTAACTCGCTAGATCTTATACAAGAATCACATTTATATACTTTAAAAACAAAAAGACAATACTTCCTTATAGGGTGATTGTTTTTCTCATAATAACTAATGAATGTTTTACATTAAAAAGCAATGTCACATTGTTACACAGTAACCTGGAAACTCATAGCTGGACATGTTACTTTATTTCTAGGGCAAAATAATCGCTGTATATTAGGAGGTATTATCTGTTGTTTTTTTTTAAAGTTTGTGTTTATGTTTTTTCTTGTTAATGTTGAGCTATGAGCTCAAAAGTACAAATAACGGCATTACATTACCAGTAAATATAATATTTTATTTTATTCAAAATTTTGTCACTATTCAATTAGTTTGAAATATCTGTATATGTATTTTATGTTTTCTGATAGCAAAACACCATACAGGACTCAATTAATCAGTGTAATCTATTGACATTTATCAATACATAATGAGAAAGAATTGATCAGTCATTGTATTAAGTAAACGATTTATCGAAAATTTGATCGATTCCAATGAAACGGGCCAGGCATCGGTAGGTGCTATCTAGAGTTGTAATATTCCGCCTCCATGTTATTGAATGCCAAGTCAAAGTGTCTAGTCACCAAATAAACTTTATTTTTTTTAAGTTCTTGCTGTTCTAAAGCAAACCACGACACTACATTGATTGATTCCAGAAAGCCCACATGGGACCTTTATACTTTCTTACACTTTTTCAGACGAAGTCACTGTCTGCACGTGCGTCTAACTTCTCCCAGAAGCGTCCTTAGCAGGATTCTGGGCGAGGGTCATATCAGGGCCACGAAGAGTTGTACGATGGGCTGAAAGTGATCTTTGTGACCCTTCCATTTTAAGGCGCAAGGCCTAAGGTGGTTGCTTCACTCGCATGGGGGTGGTTGCTCCACTCGCCTGGGGCGGTTGCTCCACTCGCCTGGGGGCGGTTGCTCCACTCGCCTGGGGCGGTTGCTCCACTCGCCTCTCTAAGTGGTCATGTCCGTCGTGTAATCATTTTTCTTTGAATGCAGCTTTTGAAATGGGCCCTGAAAATACGCGCGAGACTTTGTCAAGTATCCCAGCTGTCCTAATGAGTAGCTTGTTTCTGCCTCCAAGTGTTAGGAAGTATAAACTACCAACAGTAAGCTTTTCTTTCCAATGTTTCTCTGGGGCGTCCTTCTTACTGTGTCTTAAGCTTGTCAAGTGTAGCATCTCTCCAGCCTCTATGCTGCCCACAATCCTGTTCACAAAAACAAGATTAGTTGTTATATTATTTTTGTACTTAGGCAATAGAATTCTATGAAAGCATTTGTGTCTTTATATATCTTGACATGAATTCTAATGGATTGATTGTTTTAATACAATTGAATCTACGTGTAAATCATTCGCTTGCTTGAGATTATTTTGTGATTATGATAGAGGTTTTATGAAATTATTTTTTAAAATTTTATCACCACATTTCTCTCTCTCTTTCTCTCTCTCTCTCTCTCTCTCTCTTTCTCTCTCAATCCTTCTCTTTCTCCATCTTTAGACCTATCTCATTCAGTTACACCACGGGAAATACTGCATTCCTCACTAATCTTCGGACACGAAGACAAGCCTTATTATTATTATTATTATTTATTATTATTATTATTCAGTTTCAATATTTCTCCTGAAGACTTTCGTTTATAAAGTTTTGTTGTGAACCAGAGAATGAAACCCTCATTGGTTGCAGCATCCACTCTTAACCACTTCACCACACAGCCAATCCCTACACAGCCAATCCCTCCACACAGCCAATCCCTCCACACAGCCGATCCTACCACACAGCCAATCCCTCCACACAGCCAATCCCTCCACACAGCCAATCCCTCCACACAGCCGATCCTACCACACAGCCGATCCTACCACACAGCCGATCCTACCACACAGCCGATCCTACCACACAGCCGATCCTACCACACAGCCTATCCTACCACACATTCTCAGCAGAGACACACCCTCCGTGAAACGATCATTTTGAAAGATTTCGTTGATGAAGTTGATAAATATCTCCATGGTTCATCGATCTCCTGAGTATTGATCGATAGGATTAGTTTAACTGTGATCAGAACACGAGCTACTGATCTGACAAGTACGATAAATCAGGATTGTCATAGTTTAGATTCAATCCTTAAACAAAGGAAACTCACGTGATCACAGTTTATGTTGATATGATCTTTGTAAGGCTTCGAAATGCTTTATATCTTAATTAATTAATTAGTAAAGAGAGAGAGAAAGACAGAGAGACATCGTGAGACACTGTGAGACACTGTAAGACACTCTTTGACACTGTTAGACACAGAGAGACACTGTGAGACTGTAAGACACCGTGAGACACAGTAAGACACTCTTAGACAATGTAAGACACTGTGAGACACAGACACAGAGAGACACAGAGAGACACTGTGAGACACAGAGACACTGTGAGACACAGACACAGAGAGACACAGAGAGACACTGTGAGACACTGTGAGAGCTAAGCTTCAACCAAATCAATGTTCTTACCCTATCTACAGGTTATCGTGACCTTTAGGTTGTCATCAGCACATTTTTGTTAGCATCAATCGTTAGTCGCGAGGGGACGCAAAAGGGACTTGGTCTTGAAAGGATAGCATTCTCCCGCCCCGAGCAGTCGCTTATGAAGGCGAGCGCTGTGACCTAATGCAAGGCGATGGACTATTGACGACCATAATAATCATTAGTCTCTATCTCGGCTGTGTCTGATACCATTTGGCTGGAATTGTATTATTTCACTTAAATATAGCTTTTACAAGTGGCGTCTCTATAGGGGGGGGGGTTCGGGCCGCACCGGGTGACACCCACCAGGGGGTGACACATGAGTAGGAAAAATGCAATTTTCCTAAATACAACTATGAAAAAATTTACTACCTCGAATGTCTCTCACATTTAAATATCAACATGTCCCAGACCTTCTTAATTTAGCTCGATTTGACTTGTAATCAGCATTTTTATGAGAAAAATAATGCGTTGTTGACGCCAGGAGAAAGATTTTCTGAAGCTCAGAAATGTAGAAAAACGCTTAGCTTTAGGGCTTTGCCCCATACATCCAGCTTGAGCGGCTCTCCTAAACATCTTATCTGACCAGTTGAGTGGCTCTCCTAAACATCTTATCTGACCAGTTGAGTGGCTCTCTTAAACATCTTATCTGACCAGTTGAGTAGCTCTACTAAACATCTTATCTGACCAGTTGAGTGGCTCTCCTAAACATCTTATCTGACCAGTTGAGTGGCTCTCCTAAACATCTTATCTGACCAATTGAGTGGCTCTCCTAAACATCTTATCTGACCAGTTGAGTGGCTCTCCTAAACATCTTATCTGACCAGTTGAGCGGCTCTCCTAAACATCTTATCTGACCAGTTGAGTCGCTCTCCTAAACATCTTATCTGACCAGTTGAGCGGCTCTCCTAAACATCTTATCTGACCAGTTGAGCCGCTCTCCTAAACATCTTATCTGACCAGTTGAGCGGCGCTCCTAAACATCTTATCTGACCAGTTGAGCCGCTCTCCTAAACATCTTATCTGACCAGTTGAGTGGCTCTCCTAAACATCTTATCTGACCAGTTGAGTGGCTCTCCTAAACATCTTATCTGACCAGTTGAGCGGCTCTCCTAAACATCTTATCTGACCAGTTGAGCCGCTCTCCTAAAAATCTTATCTGACCAGTTGAGCGGCTCTCCTAAACATCTTATCTGACCAGTTGAGCGGCTCTCCTAAACATCTTATCTGACCAGTTGAGCGGCTCTCCTAAACATCTTATCTGACCAGTTGAGCCGCTCTCCTAAACATCTTATCTGACGAGTTTAGCCGCTCTCCTAAACATCTTATCTGACCAGTTGAGTGGCTCTCCTAAACATCTTATCTGACCAGTTGTGTGTCGAACGTAACATTTTTTATTGTAAAATGTTGAGAAACACATTGACTTAAACCAGAATGATTTTGATGGACGAATCGAAATTTTTTTTTTAAATCTACAAAACTAATCAACATCCATTATTGGTATTGAGGCTTTGTTCGACGATGTTTCGCAGGATTTAAACCTGTTTAGTGCTTGATTTGCCTTTTTGGAAGCGGCCGAGAAACACTAGTATAATTAGAAACCTCTTCCCTAAGGAACTCTTAAAATCTCTAATATAAAGTATTTTTTTTATTTATGTAATAACTTTTGATAAAATGTAAAAAATAAAAAAAAAACACATTTTAAAATAGAATAAAATACAATGTGGTGCTCTTCAATTAATTAGTTTACAGTTTTAGTGTTCACCATAAAGAATTGAAATAGACAATGGTTGGTTGTTTTTTGAGGGGGGGGGGGAGATGACACCCGAGCTTACCGCACCGGGTGACACCGACCCTAGTGACACCACTGGTTTTTACAATACCTATATTCAAGTCACAACTCTATGGAGTGTGGAGGAACCTGGAACCTGAACACGGATCTTAAAAATGGCTCTAACGATTATTCTAGAAATTTAATGATTGGTGTATATCGCTGCGGAAAGAATTACTAGCTCGTTGGCTACGCTGGAAAAACTCCTAGTTTGACTGTTATTATTTCTCAAAGTACAACAAAAAAATCGATACATTTAAACTTGGCTAGAGAACTAAATCTAGACCAAAACTCGGTTTTGAAAGGACTATCGCGTTCCGGAATTTCCGAATGTAAGACATTATAGAGTCAGAATTAAATAAATTAATGTTCAGGAAGATTTTGCGCATGTCTTAAATGCTAGATCTAAAGGCCTTTCATTGTAGTGTTATAAAGTGTAGTAGATCCATACATTCGCTTAAACAGGATTCTTTCTGTGGGGGGGGGGGGGGGAGGGGAGGGGTTCCATTGTTTTTTTTTAAGCTAACATTCAATAGTTTTGAAGAGAAAAAGAATTTCTTTATAAACTGTATACAGGAGATATACAGGAGATATACAGGAGATATTGCTTTTTTAAAACAGCATTCTTAATGTTTCCCTTTTTGACGAAACAAAACCAAATCTGAAAAATAAATGTGTTTTTTTAAATGGAGTTTAACTTAGTAAAAACAAACTAACCTAAACTCTTAATTAAACAAAAACAAAATGTACCTCTAAGGGTTAGAGTTGAAAACATTGAAAAGAAAAACTTTCTGACACAACGTCAATTCATTACATTGTGTTTTTTTTTCCTTTCTTCAGGTTGTCTTAACTCAGATGTTTGTGACAGAGGGGAAATCTGCATTAACGGTAAGAGTACAGTTTTACATTGAAAAATTGTATGTTTAAAAGTTGTTTAGATCCCGAATTTCTGACAAAAGAACGCTTGTATTGTAGAGATGTGTAGACGAGAAACATCCTATCTATCTATCTCTATATAAATAAATAAATATATATACCCACCCCGAGATGAAATCCCTTTTGAAGGGTGAGTTCTATGACTGATTTTGTATTCATTTTGTCTATTATAAGTCAGATTGTATTGTTAAACCACCACTTGTCCCAGCGCAGCTAAAGGAGGGAGGTTGAGTTTACCCCCCTCCGGAGTTTTTTTGACGTTAACAACTCTCCTCTTCAATATAAAATTAAAGCAAACAACTCACTAAGAGGGTTTTGAGTTTAAAACCCCACTCCAACGTGTTTTTAATTAATTACGCACTCATACCCACGCACACATATATCTGGGGGTAGATCCTCCCTAAATCCCCTCCCCGAGAATGAAATCCTGCTTACGCCCGTGTATATATTCCAGCTAACATTTTAATAAGCTGTTACTCATTACGTATAGTATATTTTGAAGAAAGCTGCATCTTATAATAATTTATATTGTCTGTGTCTCTCCATTATAAGTCTGCTTCTTTGAAAACTTTGATGAGTGTGGGGCGTGAGGGTAGGTGGAGTCCCGTATGTTTATAAATGAAAGAAAAATGCAGCATTAAGCACGAGTTGATTGAGTAGCCACGACAATAGTTCTCATTCCGCGACTTAACATTTTACACTATCGGATTTTTTTTTGAAAGGACCAAGAATACGTTATATAGTTTCGAATTCCCTAAGAGTGACCAGACACCGAAGCCTGTCCACTAAGAGTGACCCGACACCGAAGCCTATCCACTAAGAGTGACCCGACACCAAAGCCTGTCCACTAAGAGTGACCCGACACCGAAACCTGTCCACTAAGAGTGACCCGACACCGAAGCCTGTCCACTAAGAGTGACCCGACACCAAAGCCTGTCCACTAAGAGTGACCAGACACCAAAGCCTGTCCACTAAGAGTGACCAGACACCAAAGCCTGTCCACTAAGAGTGACCCGACACCGAAGCCTGTATACTAAGAGTGACCCGACACCGAAGCCTGTCCACTAAGAGTGACCCGACACCAAAGCCTGTCCACTAAGAGTGACCCGACACCGAAGCCTGTCCACTAAGAGTGACCAGACACCAAAGCCTGTCCACTAAGAGTGACCAGACACCAAAGCCTGTCCACTAAGAGTGACCAGACACCAAAGCCTGTCCAATACTTAGGCATCCTATCATAAGCCTACTTGTTTTGTTCTTTATTTAAGACATGACCTGATAGGAGTATGGACGTTGTGTGGACAGATTAGCAGCTTGTCTGGATTAATTTCTTACAACTATCACTCGATCAACACTTGGGTAGTTTAAAGTACTCCGCTCAAGGTGGCTCTCTCGGAGACAAATACCGTCCGGCTTAGCCTGGAACACTGACAAACATTTCCAGAGAGCGAGCTTGTATGGAGACGTACGCGATTGATTTGACCAAGACACTGGACATATAGCGGTGAAGCCATGAACATAAACTCTGGTCATGGTAATCAAAGACAAGAAATGGTCTTTTAAGTTTCTGAGTGTTAGTTATCTTATGCAGCGCAATATACTAGTTTTACGTTTGGAAAGCTCTTTTTTACAAGCTTATATCAACTCACTCTGTCTGTCTGTCTGGTAAAAAAGTTTGTACTCATTATTTCTCTCACACCCAATCTCGGATTAAGCTGAAATTTTGTACAATTATTTTGTGTATTTGCCAACACAAGAATTATAAAAACAAACAAACAATTAGTTAATTAACTAATTGATAATTGTTTTGTTTTGTATCTCAAACAATGGAAAGAAATTTTCCTTGAAGGATAATATGGTATAAGGTGAATTAGTCCCCTTTATTGTCAGTAGTAAAAAAAATGGATAACTATAAATAACTATATACCTATTTTCACCAGCAGCTCCGTGGTACAGTGGTTACCGGCTTGAGGAGGCCTTAGCGCTTGAGTTCGAATTTAAAAGCGATCACCCAGATACCCCCTTCTTTCTACCCCTACCCTTTCTCAACTGGTCCAGACAAGTGATAGGATCATAGCGTAGTGAGAAAGCTAAAAACATTAAATTGTGCTAAACAAAAACAACTGGTAAAAAAAATATTTCTAATCGCACGAATGTATTATTGTTACTCTAGATCTATTACACATCTAGTCACATGACTGATCCAAACTAATGGCTACAACTACACTGAATAGAAGCCATTTTTTTTTAAGTCTTTTTTTTTTTTTGTATCGTGCTTGTTTTTTAGCGTTTTTGTTTTTCGATGCTCTTCTTCAGGTAGATTGGATTCACGAATAATGAACTAAAGGAACGCGTGAATGTGTGTGGAATTCATAGAATTATGTGTGAGGCTCTGAATGTGTTGTGTGTATCTTCTAGGCGTGTGTGTGTGTGTTTGTTCGGACTTTAACTTGTGAACATGTCACACGTTTGAGATCCAGTCATTAAAAAGTTGCTGTTTTAAATAAAATACCCCTATTCAACTTCGTTGAAACATCCCTGGCTCAAAAACCTGGGTGGTGCCTGGTAATGGAGCTCGAAAACGGCTCTAACGATTTTCCTAGAAATGTGAAAGTTGATGTATATCGTTAGAAAAGAATTACTAGCTCATTGGTCACACTCGGAAAACTGAAGTTTGACCATCATAATTTTTCGTGTGTTCAATGCATTGGTAGATATCTAGACCAAATTTAATTTTTTTAAGACGATTATATTTTGAAAATTATTTATAAGTCAAACCAAGAGTTTTCTTCTTGTGGCCAATTAACTAATAATTATTTTCCCAAAAATATACATAAAATTTCACAATTCTAGAACTATCGTTAGAGAATTTTCGAGATCAGTATCCACCTAATCACCCTCCACCCATGAAGAAATAGCAAGCTTATAAGAGGAAGTGTACAAATAAACAGCTCATAAAACACTTACTGAATAATTTCTTACATAAAAATGTCACTTAAGGACAAATAAGTAATTTCTTAGTATACTGGAAGACAAGAACAATGTATAGCATATAACCTGGGCCTAGGAGCTCATCAGTAAGATCATTTCTAGTTTCCCTTATCTCACTCTTCCGGTAAGGAGGGAAAAAAAGTTGTGTTTTTTTTTTTATGTTCTCGCAGACATTTGATTACTTCCGGCAAAGTCACGTGATAAGAAGTATTTCCCTTGATTGGCTCAAACCAGATGGAGGTAGTTTAAAGTCCATAGAAATAAATTGAATCTAGCTTTTTCAGAAGAAATAAATTGTCAATAAATCTTCAGTTGTCACAACAATGACCAACGCTAGGGTCAGTCGAATTCATTTATAATTATGTAGTCATGATAGTCATATCAAGTTTACATTTCCCTCTTATTGTGTAAAACAATATCAAGATAAGGTTGCTATCTATTACTGTAATCAGTTATATAGTCAAAATGTATTCAACATTAGTAAAACCATTTGTAAAATCAGTGGCGTCACTAGGGTGGGTGTCATCTGGTGCGGGCTGCTCATGGCTCGCCCCCCCCCCCCCATCCCAATCTTTTCCAAGAAATTTCCAATTGTTTTTTTTTTTCTTTTTGTTGTTTTTGTTGCACCAAAATACACTGAGCTAAATTACCAACATACCTTGACAGTGTAATGACTCAATAGTAAGACGTGTTGAAGTTGGGTTTAATTGGGTATTTCCTTTGTGACGCAAAAGTACATTAAAAACTTAGAACGGAAATAGATTGGAGACAGACTAACGGACGAGAGAGAGAGAGAGAGAGACCTCTTATAATCACACCTTGGGAAGGACGTGTGTTCCTGAGTTGACTAAGTGCATAGTGTACTAAAGTAGTGTGTGTGTGTCTTCTAAAAGGCCGGAGTAACTTATTTTATAGTATTCGTTCTGATGTTGTAGACATAGAGATATAGAGCTGTGCTATTTATGAGATTTGAGAGAGACTTAGAGCTAGACCAGTAGACATAGAACTCTGCTATACTTGTGATTTGAGAGAGACTTAGAGCTAGACCAGTAGACATAGAACTCTGCTATACTTGAGATTTGAGAGAGACTTAGAGCTTGACCAGTAGACATAGAACTCTGCTATACTTGTGATTTGAGAGAGACTTAGAGCTAGACCAGTAGACATAAAACTCTGCTATACTTGTAATTTGAAAGAGACTTAGAGCTAGACCAGTAGACTTAGAGCCATAGAGCTCCGCTATGTTTGAGATTTGATCCTAATTCGAGATTTCTCTCTAAATATTTGTGCAAGGCCCCCACAAATCGTAGGCCCTTATCGGCCGCCTAGTTTGACTAAACCTAAGCCCGACCTTGATGCACGATTAAATTAAGACTCTCTTTAATTATTATGTACAGCCAAATCAAGTCAATATATCTCTATATCGCTATACACAGTTATTCAACATTTAGTCTATTATTGTGTATAGATATATCAGGTCACCACATCAATGTCATTATATAAAGCCAAAATTTTCATCTATAATTATTTACAGTTATGTCAAGTCGAGTTTTATAAATATTATTATGCATAGCCATATTTAGTCTACATTTGCATCTAATACTATGTAATACCATGTCAAGTCTGTACTTTTTTCCTTATTATGTGTAACCATATCAAATGCACACCTCCAACCATCGTTATGTATGGTCACAAAAAGTCAAGATATCTATTTTCATCGCATTGTACAAACTCATACATGGTCACGTGGGCAGATCAAGTCTTGTGGACGTGGGAGGAATAACCGCTGGAAACAAATCAATAACTGATCTAAAGACAGTCCTCTGCCAATGTGTTAGGCCATCAATACATAACCGATCTAAAGACAGTCCTCTGCCAATGTGTTAGGCCATCAATACATAACTGATCTAAAGACAGTCCTCTGCCAACGTGTGAGGCCATCTCGACCATCAATACATAACTGATCTAAAGACAGTCCTCTGCCAATGTGTTAGGCCATCAATACATAACTGATCTAAAGACAGTCCTCTGCCAATGTGTTAGGCCATCAATACATGACTGATCTAAAGACAGTCCTCTGCCAACGTGTTAGGCCATCTCGGCCATCAATACATAACTGATCTAAAGACAGTCCTCTGCCAATGTGTTAGGCCATCAATACATGACTGATCTAAAGACAGTCCTCTGCCAATGTGTTAGGCCATCTCGGCCATCAATACATAACTGATCTAAAGACAGTCCTCTGCCAATGTGTTAGGCCATCAATACATGACTGATCTAAAGACAGTCCTCTGCCAACGTGTTAGGCCATCTCGGCCATCAATACATAACTGATCTAAAGACAGTCCTCTGCCAATGTGTTAGGCCATCAATACATGACTGATCTAAAGACAGTCCTCTGCCAATGTGTTAGGCCATCTCGGCCATCAATACATAACTGATCTAAAGACAGTCCTCTGCCAATGTGTTAGGCCATCAATACATGACTGATCTAAAGACAGTCCTCTGCCAATGTGTTAGGCCATCAATACATGACTGATCTAAAGACAGTCCTCTGCCAATGTGTTAGGCCATCAATACATGACTGATCTAAAGACAGTCCTCTGCCAATGTGTTAGGCCATCTCGGCCATCAATACATAACTGACCTAAAGACAGTCCTCTGCTAATGTGTTAATAGGCCATCAATACATAACTGACATAAAGACGGTCCTCTGCCAATGTGTGAGGCCATCAATACATCACTGATACCACACTTTGTTCTATCACTAGAGTAAAAATAAATCGTTTCGCTTTTTTAAAAATCATTTTATCTTCTTTGTTCCTAAATTTTCTGCTATAGTTTTAAGTTTCGAGTCTAAAAGAGTGTTTTAAAATGTGTAGTTTGTTCGGTGTCAGTTGTAAAATGTGTAGTTTGTTCGGTGTCATTTTTAAAATGTATAGTTTGTTCGGTGTCAGTTGTAAAATGTGTAGTTTGTTCGCTGTCAGTTTTAAAATGTATAGTTTGTTCGGTGTCAGTTTTAAAATGTGTAGTTTGTTCGGTGTCAGTTTTAAAATGTATAGTTTGTTCGGTGTCAGTTTTAAAATGTGTAGTTTGTTCGGTGTCAGTTTTAAAATGTATAGTTTGTTCGGTGTCAGTTTTAAAATGTATAGTTTGTTCGGTGTCAGTTTTAAAATGTATAGTTTGTTCGGTGTCAGTTTTAAAATGTATAGTTTGTTCGGTGTCAGTTTTAAAATGTATAGTTTGTTCGGTGTCAGTTTTAAAATGTGTAGTTTGTTCGGTGTCAGTTTTAAAATGTGTAGTTTGTTCGGTGTCAGTTTTAAAATGTGTAGTTTGTTCGGTGTCAGTTTTAAAATGTGTAGTTTGTTCGGTGTCAGTTTTAAAATGTATAGTTTGTTCGGTGTCAGTTTTTTAAAAAGCATTACAGCGAGATGGAGACCAAAAAAAAAAAAACTAAAGCAAAACTACATTTACCAAATTACAAGAGCGTAGCCGTAGCCCGTTTGGGGGTGGGGGTGGGTGTTAGGTCGTTCCATCAGAAATAATAATCTTTACGTCCTTGTCCAAACCTCCTGAAGGACGACAAGGAACTGCAGTAGTTGAACCTGGGACCACCCAGACAATAGTCCTGAGCGCTTACCACACGATCAGTCAGTACAAGTTATTCAGAGCACTAAATTGTATCATGATCGCTACACTTGTTATGACAATAACTTGTTGGCTATAGCGTCCGCTGAGTTCAAGTAAGAAAACTAGAAGAGAATAACACAAAACGAGCGTCTGTATCCAGGGAGCTACATTCACAATACTTCCTATATACAAATCAAAGAGAACATTCTCCGCGACGCACTTTTGCGCTTAAAGCGCCGAATAATGAATGTATTTCTGTGTATGTGAACCCCAGAAGAAGATTGTCTGTGAAGTGCACTAGAGAGAGTCCCTTGGGATCCTAATGGTCTCAGTCTTGAGAGATTTGGTGAATAAAGATTTGTGAGACCATTTTGTAGATCTTACACAATGATGTCCAACCTTTATCGGACCTGGGGGGGGGGGGATACGTATTCCATGCTCACTGGCCGCATAGACCAAAACAAAACGTTGAGTTAAATCAGTCTTCTGCAATGTCCCTCTGCAGTATGTGTAGAAGTTTGGAGTGGCCTCGCCTTTAGTAGCTGGAGCAGCACTAATCCGATACATTTTTAAAGCTGATATCAACTCACTCTGTCTGTCTTTCTGTTTGGTCAAAAGTTATTTCTCCCCGACACCCAATATTGGATCAAGCTGATATTTTGCACAATTATTTCTTTTACCTGACAACACAAGAATCATATTATAATTAAAAAGAAATTGTACTTAACTGAAGTGGTGGTATAAGCTGAATTAGTTCCCTTTATAGGTCTTCGCTCTAAATTAAAACAAACAATATCTAACTATACAATCCTTTCTAGTCATAAGTGCCTCACTAGCAGAGTGACTAGTACGTCGGCTTAAGGACCGTTACCTGCCCCCCTTTTTTGTAAATGCTTTTAAAAACCAATTACGGTAAAATGCACCCAAATATCCCTAGCTTTCTTCAACCCTCTTTCTATGTTCCCAACTAGTCCAGATAAGTGATAACATATAGTGATAACATATAGTGATAACATATAGTGATAACATATAGTGATAACATAAAGTGATAACATATAGATAGTGATTAGGGAAAGCGGAATCAATAGAGTAGAGCTAAACAAAAACCATTGGAAAAACAAGATTACAAAGAGAGTTTGTGTTACACAAACTCAGAGGCGGCCCCCGTCGAAGTCGGATCCCTGTCGGATCTGCATATTCGCAAATAATATTCAAAAGGTGATTTAATTTTGATGGTCAAAAGTAATAATGTTTCAAAGATTCATTTGCCGTAAATTTAAATTTAAATTAAATAAAAAATAGTAGATTACTTTTAGTATATTGCAATATTGATCAAAACGTTTAGAAATGAAAATCTACACTTTTTTTACACTTTAAGTTTAGAAATTGAAATTCTACATCTTAATCTAGTCTATTTTAGTCTAAACTAGATCTAGAAATTCTAGATCTAGACTCTAAAATAATTTTAATTAGAATATAAATCCAGATCTCGATATACTGTAATAAAAATCTAGATCTAGTTTAAAAAATCTAGATTAGATCTAAATCAAGATATCATTCCTTTTTTAAACGCGAGTGACATAACGAGGCTTAATAAACATTACTATACCGAGTTCTTTTTCATTTCATTTGGAGAATTAATTCCATATAACGTCAGAGGGAAAAAAAACACTACGTCACACGGCCTAGCTAGACTAAAAATCGCCTTCATCATTACGAGCCATTTATCGAGTGTTCATAGACATTGGTGCACTGAGTGCGTTCTTTAAGCATTTCATTTAAAGAATTCATTCCATATGACGTCAAAGGAAAAAATACACTACGTCACACGGCCTAGCTAGACTAAAAATCGCCTTCATCATTACGAGCTATTTATCGAGTGTTCATAGACATTGGTGCACCGAGTGCGGTCTTTTAGCATTTTTTTTTAAAGAATTCATTCCATATGACGTTTATTAATTAGAAGAGGGAGTTCAAACAATTATTTGACGTTAGTAGATTTTTAAATAAATTCGGAAATTTCTGGCGACGATTTGTAAGAAACCAAATCCGGAACATTCTTTATCGATTACAAAACTTCTATGTTATGTTTCAGCAAGAAAATTAAATGTCTAAAAAGTAATTTTCAGTAATCAATTCTAGTAAATTACTTTTTTTTAAAGCCCTGAACAACCTATTGTCGATATTTTTAAAATTTGTTTATAGATGAAAACACGGAACAATTTGATATTGATAACCAAATTATAGTGACGCATTGTCAAATAATATAAGTGTAATATTAGTAAATTATGCGATTTCAAACAATCATTAGGCATAATTCATGTTTTATAAAACAATATCCGGAACATTTTTACACTTAATGAAATATAAGTCAGTATAGAGATTATGATTTAGCATTAATATGCTATTTACATAAAAAACGGAACAACATATTATTGATAATGTGTTTTTGCAACGTTTAAGCATGGAAATTGAATGTAATATAAGTTAGAAGAGCAAACAAACATTTGTTGGCGTTGATTAGTTTTGCACAAAAAAATCCGGAACAATCAATTTTAGATACTTAAAACTATTGAGATGTTATGGGAGGAACATTAAAGGGTAAATCAGATTTTCAATAGCTTTTAGAGTTCTAGTTTTTTTAATCTAATCGTGACGGACAGACCGACCAACAGACAAAACGCACAAAAATAATCTTCTTTTATTCGGATGGAGGCACGAAACAAAAAATAAATAAAATCTGATTTTTAAAAAAAGTTTAAGGAATTGGTTTAGCACCTGATCATGTTGCGACGTTACGCTACTGCACGAAAATCGCTGCATAAAAAGTCCATTTAAAAAAAAATGTGCGTGATATTTACATACAAAGTGCATTATTAGCCTTTATAAACAAACAGAAACGTTTTCTTTTAATTTTAGCAGCTAGTTGACCAGAAAAAAACATCTTTAACTATTATTTATATTTGTTGTAAACATTTCCTGTACATTTTTAAAATATATTTGACTTAGTGATACTGAAAATACACAAAAATTGTCCATCTTTGTTAGGATATTGTAACATTGCCTCCCTTACATTTACGTAATTGTTTTAGAATTGGTGTATTTTTATGAAAAAATCGCTTGCATAATAAATTTTATAAATTAAACGGTTTGCTTTTAGAAAACCAAAAGTAGCCGTTGCACCTAAACTTTTCAAGCCGCATTTAATGATGAAATAATATTTTTCATATCTCTTCTAGTTTTCGAGATCTGAGTGTGACAGACGGACAGACGGACAGACAGACAGACGGACAGACGGACATTTTGCACAAACCTAATAGCGGCTTTTTCCCCTTACGGGGGCCGCTAAAAATATCACTAATCGCACAGATTAATGTTGTTGTTCTAGATTTCTAGATCTATTACAAACTTAATTACATAACTAATCCATACTAATTGATACAATTACACGTCTTATAAGCTTTGTTTGTTTGGGTTTTTTTTTTTTAAAGTATTTTTTTATGTTTTTTATATTATTCTTTTATTGTCTTCATGTCTCTCTGTAGCTAGTTCAGCGGCCTGATAGACGAACTTGATTTGGTGTAACTGCTCACTTTTGTTTTCCCATATTTGTCACAAAATTGTTCTTTATGTTTTTTGTTTTTTTTACGAAGTGTTGATTCTTCCTCCTCGGCGACATTTGTGTCTCCAAATGTACGGTGACTGTTTATACTAGTGTAATTACTGTTTATGTCTTTGGCTCTTACCACACAGATCTACTCTACTTCAGGTCGCACCTTAGTCAAAGCTGATCGTGTGCTATCGATTTACTCCTGTAACTATACCCCCTTCCAAGGATCATTTAGATCAGTGGTTCTCAAATTGGATTGATGACGCCCACAAGATATTACGTTCGCGTCTCAGCCATCCAGCATTCTGGGAAAATGTGCACATGGTAAGAATTGATCGGAGTTCTCGTTCCTTTCTCCTGCAGTCTGAGCTTTAGGAAACACTTTCTCCTGCAGTCTGAGCTTTAGGAAACACTTTGTCCTGGCGTCTGCAACGCACTATTTCTCTCCTCGCAAGAATAGCGCTAGTCCAATGAAGAGATGGGACAGGCCGATACTAAAGTGTGAGAGACATTTGGTGTAGTAGAGCCTGTACGTATATAAGCTCATCATGGGCACTTTGTAGCATGTCTGTTGTGTCCACTCACAAGACCTTGAAAGAACAATGGTACGCCACTCAAGCTTATTTTACCGCTCTGAAATAAGTAAGACAGATTACAGAATCACATGGGTGAATACATACTGCAATGACGTCTTTTAGAAAACAAAATGAAATGTTCCATTTACAAACGAAAAGACATCACTTAAGTGACTACATTTATTTTTGTACTATCGGTAATAATTTTGCTGGTCTTTTTTAACTAATACTCAAATATGAATTTATAGCAACCATTCAAACAAAACAGATTTTTTGTCCATGAGAAAAAGAAAGTGCATTCGCACCCCTTCTGCCTGAACGTCGCCGCCCACAGTCTGAGAACCCTCGATCTAGACACAGTCATTATATTATCGCGTCTCTGCCTTTTACTTGAAGGTAACGTGAGACGAAGTTCTCTGCGATTCGATGGTTTGATATCTCCAGCTCTTGCCTGAGCACTATTGACACTTCAGAGACAGATCCCAGAGACCAGATAAAATAAAAATCGTTCGTGAAATGGCGAGAAACAAAATAACTGGTAGGCACAGGGTTTCAAATCTCAGAAACGCGGCTCCGTGTGATAACTTTGTGACAGCCTTGTGTAAGGATGGAAATACATAGGCTGTGTTTGTCACAGGGTCTTGTCAGGAGACACGTCACTCGCGGGGGTAGTGGGGACATTTTCGTGAAACAAACGGCTGGCCAGCACGCGAGGTTAGCGGGAGTGAGCAACGTCCCGATGCCAGGAATCAATCTGGTGACCGCTCGCCTAAGGACTGGCCAGCTCCTTTAAAAAGTAATCAATAGACATAGGATCTATCTTCATTCGACCCGTATTCTTTTCAACAGGATTGAAGGGTGCTTGTATTGAGCTATTGAGCTATATGGGGCTATTTACTTATCTCTTCAACTCAAGGTCTATTGATTTTTATAGAGGTCAAGCTAAATATCTATTTTTAATCTGTTTTCTAATTATATAATTCTTTTTTTTTTTATCAGCCAACTTTATTTGTAATAATGGGCCAGTTCAATAGAGAAATGTATCTATTCATTTAAGCAATGAGCTAGTAGTCAGTGAATGGAAGTCGTAAGTGTCAATTCAATTTTTTTTGACAAATGAGTTTTTAAAAATGAGTTCTACTTCCATGACATCCCTGTTCTTTCCTTGACATGTTCTTTTTCTCCATGACATCCCTGTTCTTTCCTTGACATGTTCTTTAGCTTCCATGACATCCCTGTTCTTTTCTTGACATGTTCTTTACTTTCCATGACATCCCTGTTCTTTCATGAACTTGTTCTTTACCTTCCATGACATCCCATTTCTTTCCTTGACATGTTCTTTACCTTCCATGACAGCCCTGTTCTTTCCTTGACATGTTCTTTACCTTCCATGACATCCCTGTTCTTTTCTTGACATGTTCTTTACCTTCCATGACATCCCTGTTCTTTCCTTGACATGTTCTTTACCTTCCATGATATCCCTGTTCTTTCCTTCACATGTTCTTTACCTTCCATGACATCCCTGTTTTTTCCTTGACATGTTCTCTACCTTCCATGACATCCATGTTCTTTCCTTGACATGTTCTTTACCTTCCATGACATCCCTGTTCTTTCCTTGACATGTTCTTTACCTTCCATGACATCCCATTTCTTTCCTTGACATGTTCTCTACCTTCCATGACATCCCTGTTCTTTCCTTGACATGTTCTTTACCTTCCATGACATCCCTGTTCTTCCCTTGACATGTTCTTTACCTTCCATGACATCCCTGTTCTTTCCTTGACATGTTCTTTACCTTCCATGACATCCCTGTTCTTTCCTTGACATGTTCTTTACCTTCCATGACATCCATGTTCTTTCCTTGACATGTTCTTTACCTTCCATGACATCCCTGTTCTTTCATGAACTTGTTCTTTACCTTCCATGACATCCCATTTCTTTCCTTGACATGTTCTCTACCTTCCATGACATCCCTGTTCTTTCCTTGACATGTTCTTTACCTTCGATGATATCCCTGTTCTTTCCTTCACATGTTCTTTACCTTCCATGACATCCCTGTTCTTTCCTTGACATGTTCTTTAGCTTCCATGACATCCCTGTTCTTTTCTTGACATGTTCTTTACCTTCCATGACATCCCTGTTCTTTTCTTGACATGTTCTTTACCTTGCATGACATCCATGTTCTTTCCTTGACATGTTCTTTACCTTCCATGACATCCCTGTTCTTTCCTTGACATGTTCTTTACCTTCCATGACATCCCTGTTCTTTCCTTGACATGTTCTTTACCTTCCATGACATCCCTGTTCTTTCCTTGACATGTTCTTTATCTTCATGACATCCCTGTTCTTTCCTTGACATTTCTTTAGCTTCCATGACAACCCTGTTCTTTTCTTGACATGTTCTTTACCTTCCATGACATCCCTGTTCTTTTCTTGACTATTTCTTTACCTTACATGACATCCATATTCTTTCCTTGACATGTTCTTTACCTTCCATGACATCCCTGTTCTTTCATGAACTTGTTCTTTACCTTCCATGACATCCCATTTCTTTCCTTGACATGTTCTTTACCTTCCATGACATCCCTGTTCTTTCCTTGACATGTTCTTTACCTTCCATGACATCCCTGTTCTTTCCTTGACATGTTCTTTACCTTCCATGACATCCATGTTTTTTCCTTGACATGTTCTTTACCTTCCATGACATCCCATTTCTTTCCTTGACATGTTCTTTACCTTCCATGACATCCCTGTTCTTTCATGAACTTGTTCTTTACCTTCCATGACATCCCATTTCTTTCCTTGACATGTTCTCTACCTTCCATGACATCCCTGTTCTTTCCTTGACATGTTCTTTAGCTTCCATGACATGCCTGTTCTTTCCTTGACATGTTCTTTACCTTCCATGACATCCCTGTTCTTTCCTTGACATGTTCTTTACCTTCCATGACATCCCTGTTCTTTCCTTGACATGTTCTTTACCTTCCATGACATCCCTGTTCTTTCCTTGACATGTTCTTTACCTTCCATGACATCCCTGTTCTTTCCTTGACATGTTCTTTACCTTCCATGACATCCCTGTTCTTTCCTTGACATGTTCTTTACCTTCCATGACATCCCTGTTCTTTCCTTGACATGTTCTTTATCTTCATGACATCCCTGTTCTTTCCTTGACATTTCTTTAGCTTCCATGACAACCCTGTTCTTTTCTTGACATGTTCTTTACCTTCCATGACATCCCTGTTCTTTTCTTGACTATTTCTTTACCTTCCATGACATCCATGTTCTTTCCTTGACATGTTCTTTACCTTCCATGACATCCCTGTTCTTTCATGAACTTGTTCTTTACCTTCCATGACATCCCATTTCTTTCCTTGACATGTTCTCTACCTTCCATGACATCCCTGTTCTTTCCTTGACATGTTCTTTACCTTCCATGACATCCCTGTTCTTTCCTTGACATGTTCTTTACCTTCCATGACATCCATGCTCTTTCCTTGACATGTTCTTTACCTTCCATGACATCCCTGTTCTTTCATGAACTTGTTCTTTACCTTCCATGACATCCCATTTCTTTCCTTGACATGTTCTCTACCTTCCATGACATCCCTGTTCTTTCCTTGACATGTTCTTTACCTTCCATGACATCCCTGTTCTTCCCTTGACATGTTCTTTACCTTCCATGACATCCCTGTTCTTTCCTTGACATGTTCTTTACCTTCCATGACATCCCTGTTCTTTCCTTGACATGTTCTTTACCTTCCATGACATCCCTGTTCTTTCCATGACATGTTATTTACCTTCCATGACATCCCTGTTCTTTCCTTGACATGTTATTTACCTTCCATGACATCACTGTTCTTTCCTTGACATGTTTTTTACCTCCATGACATCCATGTTCTTTCCTTGACATGTTCTTTATCTTCCATGACATCCCTGTTCTTTCCATGACATGTTCTTTACCTTCCATGATATCCCTGTTATTTCCTTCACATGTTCTTTACCTTCCATGACATCCCTGTTCTTTCCTTGACATGTTCTTTAGCTTCCATGACATCTCTGTTCTTTTCTTGACATGTTCTTTACCTTCCATGTTATCCCTGTTCTTTCCTTGACATGTTCTGTACCTTCCATGACAGCCCTGTTCTTTCCTTGACATGTTCTTTACCTTACATGACAACCCTGTTCTTTCATTGACATGTTCTTTAGCTTCCATGACATCCCTGTTCTTTCCATGACATGTTCTTTACCTTCCATGACATCCCTGTTCTTTCCTTGACATGTTCTTTACCTTCCATGACATCACTGTTCTTTCCTTGACATGTTCTTTACCTCCATGACATCCATGTTCTTTCCTTGACATGTTCTTTATCTTCCATGACATCCCTTTTCTTTCCATGACATGTTCTTTACCTTCCATGATATCCCTGTTCTTTCCTTCACATGTTCTTTACCTTCCATGACATCCCTGTTCTTTCCTTGAAATGTTCTTTAGCTTCCATGACATCCCTGTTCTTTTCGTGACATGTTCTTTACCTTCCATGACATCCCTGTTCTTTCCTTGACATGTTCTGTACCTTCCATGACAGCCCTGTTCTGTCCTTGACATGTTCTTTACCTTCCATGACATCCCTGTTCTTTCCTTGACATGTTCTTTACCTTCCATGACATCCATGTTCTTTCCTTGACATGTTCTTTACCTCTATGACATCCATGTTCTTTCCTTGAAATGTTCTTTAGCTTCCATGACATCCCTGTTCTTTTCTTGACATGTTCTTTACCTTCCATGACATCCCTGTTCTTTCCTTGACATGTTCTGTACCTTCCATGACAGCCCTGTTCTTTCCTTGACATGTTCTTTACCTTCCATGACATCCCTGTTCTTTCCTTCACATGTTCTTTACCTTCCATGACATCCATGTTCTTTCCTTGACATGTTCTTTACCTCTATGACATCCATGTTCTTTCCTTGACATGTTCTGTACCTTCCATGACATCCCTGTTCTTTCCTTGACATGTTCTTTACCTTCCATGATATCCCTGTTCTTTCCTTGACATGTTCTTTACCTTCCATGACATCCCTGTTCTTTCCTTGACATGTTCTTTAGCTTCCATGACATCCCTGTTCTTTTCTTGACATGTTCTTTACCTTTCATGACATCCCTGTTCTTTTCTTTACATGTTCTTTACCTTCCATGACATCCATGTTCTTTCCTTGACATGTTCTTTACCTTCCATGACATCCCTGTTCTTTCCTTGACATGTGAAAAATAACGCCAAATTTTTTTAATTTCTTTAAACGAACAAGAATATGGCTTGAATATATTTCTCATCCATTGGTGAATTTGATGGGGGCCGGCTCTGAGTTTGTGTGATAACACAGACTCTCTTTGTAATATTGTTTTTTTTAATGGTCAAAATTTAGTCTACTAGTCATCTAGTCACATAGTCATCTAGTCACCTCTTCTTTTAAGCATTCTTCCCTGTATTTAAAACTTAGAACAATCAAAATATAAAAATTCTTTTTTTTTAAATAGCTTGTCTAAGGGGAAGAACATTTAAAATTATTTTCTCTCAATTTTGTAGACTTTTTTTCCCTTTTTTGGTATCAACGAATATAATTAATTACCAATTATTAATTGACTAATTGATAATACAAAGTAGATACGCAATATGTAAAGTAAATCTGTGATAATATATATAATAAAAGTCTGTAATATATAAAGTAAATATGTGATATTTAAATTAAATTTGTGATATATAAAGTAGTTCTGTGTTTTGAGACCTATACACAGCGTACGTTAAACGTAGAACTTTGAGCAGCCACGTTCTGCAGCACGCCCACATCTCAATAGCATCATCAGATTAGGGGTGCACCGGATAGTCCCTCCGGCTCCGGCTTCTGCCGAATATCCGGCATTTTTTACTATCCGGTGCTATTCGGCTCCGGTCGGATATCACTACCGGATAGTAAACCGGATAGTAAAAAATACACCTATTTAATATGCATAAAGTGGACCTCGTTCCATTAATGTTTGTTGTAGAATGTATTAATGTTTATATTAAAACAAAATAATGTGCTTAAAAATAGAGCCATTATGAATATGCACCAAACATCGTTTATTATAAAGACAAGGCGTGTTAATAACTTAATATAAATAGAAATGAAACTTTACATCATAAATGCGCTTTACATACAGAGCAGCAATGGCTGACACTTTTTTTCAATTTGTCTTGACCTTTGAGTAGGTTAGTTAACATGTTAAAATGCTACATTCCTTGACTACGTCATGCTGACCAGACGTCTGTCTAGCTGAGATGAACAACTCCCACCCATTTTTATTTGTTTAGTCCATCACATTGAGTTTTTTTATAGGCAGTTGATCACAAGTTAAATACGATGGACGTAGGTTTAATGTCAGCGTATTGACACTCTCTAGAGGTCACACCTTTCGAGGGAACTGAGTTTGTTTATTTAGTAGTTAATCTTTATTAGGGGGGCTGGACTACAAGAGCCACACCTCTAAGGTAACTAGGTATATTTCCAGATGAACTCCCTCCCCCTTTTATTTACGATGGACGTAAGCACTCTCTAGAGGTCACACGAGGGAACTATGTTTGTTTACTTAGTAGTTAATCTTAATTGGGGTGGGGGTGGTGGGTGGACTGGACTTCAAGCAAACATCTACACGGGTATCCGGACAAAGAGTTTGCTTATTTGGAGAAAAATCTTAATCACGTGGTTGGTCTAGAGGCCACACCTTTTCAAGTGTGCTACGTTACTTGAACATAAATTTCAATTAGTAAGCTAAACGAGTGACATTTAGCTACACAGAACACAAACCGCGAGATTATATAGCCCAGTAAGCCAGTAACTAATTATTTTGTAGAAGACACGAACAGGGCTATCTTTAAATGGAGAGCTAAACACCCCCTACTCTTTATTTTATTTCTTTGGTCATTGACACAGATAGACATTGAACATTTTTAAGCCAGAATGAAAAAAACGCAACTTGCTAACAGAGGATATTACACTGTCAATAAATATTAACGTTAAATAATTTTTCTAACGTGTTAACTTGAATATTACTCCTGCAGTTAAGTGTCTTGATTTGATAACAATATTCTTAATAATTTGTGACAGTCAATTAACTCCTTGTTATTATTAATTTTTTTTTACTTAAGATGCGTACTTAGCCACTGTGTATCAGGCGAGGACGACTTTTACACACCTGACATTCATAGCATTACTATCGTTCCCTTTTGTAACAGTTACTGAAACCACGAACAAAATAATTAATAAGTATTAATTAAGAAAGATGTTTCAACCATACGATCTTTGCATTTAATGTTTCTTACGTACGTTCTTTGCACTTTAAAATAAAACAAAGATGTGCATGTTTGCGTGTGTGTATTTTTGCCTTGTATTAAAACCTTTAGAAAGAAAGCTAATTTCATTATTTAATTCTTTTGACTTAATAAATAACGGAAAACCTTACAGTAAATTTTTAAATCGCATAAAATAAATTGAATAATAGTACCGCAGTTAGATCTAGCAAACAAAGAAACAATATGCTGGAGCGTAAAAAAACAACAACCCTTGACCTCTAACTAGTGGACAGGTATAATTTATCTATACGCTTGACTGACCATGCCAATGTGTTATCTTTTTTGACTGACACCCAACTCTATTGCGTGCGTATGCTCAAAGAAAAAACAATGCTTGATGGTTAACACAAACAACTATACACACTACTCTAGGACTACATGTGTAGACTCACTAGTTATATCTGACCAGATTGTTGCTCTGAAATGCATGAACACATACTTCCGACCACTATATAAGGCAGATTGCACTTTACTTATGAGAGGTTTACATTAGTAATTAGTTAAATATATACTAACATTATTTACATTGACCTTCCTACACACATCCTTTTCAGTTGGTGGTATCGTACATACACACAGACACACTCATGCTATACAGATTTTTAGAAATACTGTTAAGTTTGAATAAATCAATCAGTAACAGAGTTTAAAACAATAAGGTATATAAAAGGACAAAAATTTAACCAACCAATATAGGTATGTTATTTAACAGTTTCGTAAAATGTTCAGCAACACAAGCTATTAACAAGACACTTAGGTATCCGGCTCCGGCCCCGGCCGAATATCAAATTTTACTATCCGGTCATATCCGGCTCCGGCCGGATATCAAAAAGTACTATCCGGTGCACCCCTACATCAGATGTCTATCGTCTGCAACTCTTTCTTTTATGTTGTTTTCCAGAGGTCACACCTCCGTCTCCTTCTGCAACTTGAAATCTCTGCATTCAGATTGAAGGGACAATAACTGTTGGTGTAGATTTATTTCTGCTGAACATTAGCAGCTAGTATTACACAGTTAATATTTTAAAAATATATCTATAAGTCCAGAGAAAAAAATTAAGCCAGCATATTATACTGACCGGGGGGGGGGGGTCGCGGTGGCTGAGTGGTTTAGCGTATGGCTTCCGAACCTGGAGTCCTGGGTTCGAATCGCGTTGAAAACTGGGATTTCGAATTTCGGGATATGTAGGGCGCCCTTGATTCCACCCAACTTTAATGGGTGCATGACTTAAGTTGGGGAAAGTAAAGGCGGTTGGTCAGTGTGCTGGCCACATGACACTCTGCTCTTTAATCGTTGGCCAAAGAAACATTAACATCATCTGTAGCATAGATCGCTAAGGTCTGAAAGGGTCACTTTGTCCTAGATGATATTTAATTCGAATTTTCATTTAAAATAGTAGAGTTCCTCCAATCGACTACAGGGAGGGAACAAATGTATCTAATAATTTTTGTGATGCAAAACTTAAAACTTAAGTCTTGCTATGCACATTTCTTTTTTATATGGAGTCAATGTAAGTCAGACACTTTTAAATAGTCGTTTGTTTCCATTTAATATGTAACCCTTTGCAGATCTGTTATATAGACCTATATCATATCTATTTTTTTCCCTATTACTTCGAAACGAAACATAATATATGTCTACACTGTATTATCCATACACACAGAATACCATCCATACAACGTATTTGACATTTGGGATGTATGTAGAAGTCAAATAGTATCTTTGACATTATGTCTAGCTAAAACGATTTCCCTATAGGTATAGATCTGCGTGTTATGACTTTCTTTTTTAAATTCTTTCAAAACAAGAAGTTATAGATAAACAAGATACTATGACTTTTTTCCTATGTAAGGGACATAATCGAGGAAATATTCTACTTTTGCTGGAAAGATAACTGCCTGTTTACAGCTTATTGTTTTAAAAAACTTTGTTGTCTCCCTTTTGTCATAAACTAGACAGCCAATCTTCATTAGTTTTGGATAGTATATAAAAGAACTAGATTTATTGTTTTAGTTAAAGGTCAATGAATTTCACAAGGTGAAAGAAATGAATATACAACGTCTAGCATTCACAAATGTACCCTTACCCTTTAAAAACAAAACAGAACATTTAAAACGTTATTACATACAAAAAATACAGTGTTTACTAACTACATATGAGATAATCATATGATTGTAATAGATGTATAAAAAATGTTATTTTAATGTTTGGCAAACACAGTTATAATACTATCGGTCAAAACGAGAAATTTGTAAAATGTACGATTGATTTATTTTTCCCAGACTAATTTAAATTGAAATATAGTAATGGACGTGAGTCAAGTACTCGTGTAAACGTATGCTTCAAAAGCGCTTTTTATTTCCCTAAGAAATGTGGATACTTTGGAAGAGCTTTCAGCTCCCACCATTAATTGTCATTGCTTATTATCATCGCTTATCATCGCTTATCATATAGGTTGTAGCTACTCAGTGGATGTAGGGCCTTTACGTAGAGGGAGAAGTCAGTGAGTTGAAACGTGTCTTGGAGGTTGTAGCTACTCAGTGGATGTAGGGCCCTTACGTAGAGGGAGAAGTCCGTGAGTTGAAACGTGTCTTGGAGGTTGTAACTACTCAGTGGATGTAGGGCCCTTACGTAGAGGGAGAAGTCAGTGAGTTGAAACGTGTCTTGGAGGTTGTAGCTATCAGTGGATGTAGGGCCCTTACGTAGAGGGAGAAGTCCGTGAGTTGAAACGTGTCTTGGAGGTTGTAGCTACTCAGTGGATGTAGGGCCCTTACGTAGAGGGAGAAGTCCGTGAGTTGAAACATGTCTTGGAGGTTGTAGCTATCAGTAGATTAGGGGGCCCTTACGTAGAGGGAGAAGTCAGTGAGTTGAAACGTGTCTTGGAGGTTGTAGCTATCAGTGGATGTAGGGCCCTTACGTAGAGGGAGAAGTCAGTGAGTTGAAACGTGTCTTGGAGGTTGTAGCTACTCAGTGGATGTAGGGCCCTTACGTAGAGGGAGAAGTCAGTGAGTTGAAACGTGTCTTGGAGGTTGTAGCTACTCAGTGGATGTAGGGCCCTTACGTAGAGGGAGAAGTCCGTGAGTTGAAACGTGTCTTGGAGGTTGTAGCTATCAGTGGATGTAGGGCCCTTACGTAGAGTGAGAAGTCCGTGAGTTGAAACGTGTCTTGGAGGTTGTAGCTACTCAGTGGATGTAGGGCCCTTACGTAGAGGGAGAAGTCAGTGAGTTGAAACGTGTCTTGGAGGTTGTAGCTATCAGTGGATATAGGGCCCTTACGTAGAGGGAGAAGTCCGTGAGTTGAAACGTGTCTTGGAGGTTGTAGCTACTCAGTGGATGTAGGGCCCTTACGTAGAGGGAGAAGTCAGTGAGTTGAAACGTGTCTTGGAGGTTGTAGCTACTCAGTGGATGTAGGGCCCTTACGTAGAGTGAGAAGTCAGTGAGTTGAAACGTGTCTTGGAGGTTGTAGCTACTCAGTGGATGTAGGGCCCTTACGTAGAGTGAGAAGTCCGTGAGTTGAAACGTGTCTTGGAGGTTGTAGCTACTCAGTGGATGTAGGGCCCTTACGTAGAGGGAGAAGTCAGTGAGTTGAAACGTGTCTTGGAGGTTGTAGCTACTCAGTGGATGTAGGGCCCTTACGTAGAGGGAGAAGTCCGTGAGTTGAAACGTGTCTTGGAGGTTGTAGCTACTCAGTGGATGTAGGGCCCTTACGTAGAGGGAGAAGTCAGTGAGTTGAAACGTGTCTTGGAGGTTGTAGCTATCAGTGGATATAGGGCCCTTACGTAGAGGGAGAAGTCAGTGAGTTGAAACGTGTCTTGGAGGTTGTAGCTATCAGTGGATGTAGGGCCCTTACGTAGAGGGAGAAGTCAGTGAGTTGAAACGTGTCTTGGAGGTTGTAGCTACTCAATGGATGTAGGGCCCTTACGTAGAGGGAGAAGTCAGTGAGTTGAAACGTGTCTTGGAGGTTGTAGCTACTCAATGGATGTAGGGCCCTTACGTAGAGGGAGAAGTCAGTGAGTTGAAACGTGTCTTGGAGGTTGTAACTACTCAGTGGATGTAGGCTCTTGAAGATCCAGGGTCTTTGGGAATGTTCGCCATTGGGACATTGTATTCTTAGTTTTACGTTTCCGGTGTTTCTTCAGGTCTAAATCTAATCCTATCCTAGCCCAAACCTTTCAGAGGATTAACGGAAAGGGTTCGAACCAGGGACTATCGAGACGCCATTGCGTATACCACACGACCAGGCAGCCATCTTTGGTGACAGTCTATGTCAAATAGTGTTGCGGAAATAAAGTGCACATAATTATACCGTCCAACTATAGAAGCTGTCAGTTAGTCTGGAGGTCGGATTGTCTATGCTCGCTTATCTTTATATGAGTCATCATTACTATAAATATAAAAAAACACTTATTTGAAATGCAGACTAGAAACAAATAATTTTTTCTTACATCAGTCAAATCCAAGACACATTCTCAGAACGAGGTCTGGTAGAAAATCTTTCCATGAGACAATTCATTCATAAAGCCTACTCGTTATAGCACTAGATCTAAATTGCCTGTTTGGAAAGCTTATCTATTCGTTTTGTTACATTGCTTAAGTGGCAACTTAAAAGTTATGCTACTTATATGTGTCGCTTGTGTCTCTATTTAGTCCTAAAACCTTGACCTACCAGTTGATTTGTATTACTTCCGTTGTCCACAGATTTATTATTTGGAAGTTGCCAGAGTGTCCTGACGTCTGCTGTGAATGGTCACAGGAAGTTCCGCTTGGAGACTCAGCAGATTGAGAAGTTGGAGAAAGAGATCAAGTATCTGATAGGAGTTGGCTTCACCTGGAAGGACGCCTACACACAGTGCACACTGCAGAACATCCTGGTTCACTTCCGGCACGGCCGCACGTTCAACCACCGGCTATGTCAGGACGCCCTAGGAGTAGGCTCACCAGACTGGTCTGAGGAGATCAACAATGACATCGCCAACGTCCTGGTGCAGCTGCTGGAGTCAGAGAAGGATGGCATTGATGACCTCGCAGAGCAAGCCGAGACATCAAGGGAGATAGACTTGTTCAACTCTAACAAAAGGGATGAGATTGTCCAGGTCCACAAGTACTTTGACAAATCAACCGGTCAGCTAAAACGCGATCCCTTTAGACTTGACAGAGATGCATACACATTTACAGACAGGGACGACAACTCGGACGCTTCATTTGATCAGGGGCAATCCCTGGACGATAACTTCAATAGTCTGCTAACTTATGGCAGCCAAGACGATGCCCAGCAGGACAGAGAGGACACAGACTCCTCTTCACTCTTGCAGAAACTCTGGGGTTACAGCAATGAGGAATCAAGTAAGTAATCTCCCGTTGTATTCTGTCATCTTGTAAATGAAGCATTTGATCCAAGAGATCTCACTCAAGTGATGTGTGTAAATTGCAGTATTTTCAGTTTAATTCTGCGTTTCTTAATAACTTTTAAAAACATTTAATACGAATAATGCTTGTCAAAAATGTTTACCACAAAACCTTTTTTTTTTTAATTCAGTGAGATTTAGGCTGAGTGTGGCTAGATTTCGAATCTCGATTTTTAATTCAAATATAACTCTAGCTGAGTTGTGTTTGCTGAGAAGCCTTCTCCCTTCCTCTAACATGTCTGCACAAGAGATTAAATAAGAGCGGACAGAGCGTGCTGTAGCACAAATGACACGCTTTTCAATAGTACGAGAGACTTCATTCACTTGCCATTACAGTGAAGTACATTGATGAAAGTACAGTCTCTCCACAAATACACTACCAATGATGGTCTCTAGTTTATAATGTGTATAAAGTTTGATAATACATCAAAAATGTAACGCTTGCATGCGTACTTTTACTAGGCTTATATTAACTTGTCTGTCTGTCTGTCTGTCTTTTATTTCTCCCCATTCCCTCTCTCGGGTCAAGTTGATCATTTGTACAATTGTTTATTGTCGATAACAACAAATTATATATATATATATATATGTGTGTGTGTGTGTTATATATATATATATATATATATATATATATATATATATATATATGTGTGTGTGTGTGTGTATGTGTGTGTGTGTGTGTGTGTTTTAACATTCGCATCCACTCTTTAGTTTTTGACAATCCCAATTGAGGAATTACAACAAGAGCTAGCATTCACTCTTTAGTTTTTGACAATCCCAATTGAGGAATTACAACAAGAGCTAGCAATTTCTGAAACCAATGAACGATTTAATAAAAAAAAAACTTTGCCAATGTCTTTTAGCATCACCACATTTCACCACAAATGTTACAGTTGTACTTGATGTGAAGTATTTCACTGTTGACACTTGTACGTAATGTTCCAGAACTGTGGAACTAGCTTACTAGTTGTTCTCCTTGTAACTGCTGTCAAATTAGTCAGTCACAATCGACAAAACATTACTGTTCACTTATGTATGTGTACCCAAATAATGTGAAAGTTTAGTCGCAAAGTTAAGTTGTTAACTCCCGCGGAAGAACTGACTGGAACTTCTCTTTCAGGTCATAATTTGCTAGCAGTAATGTCCTTTGGAGCTGAATCAGCTTCTGCGCTAAATGGTGAACTGATTGTATTGAAAACTGGTTCTTGACGTCTAATTTGCTTTTATAAATTCCACACTAAGGGAATCCAAATAAGTCTTGTACTTTAACCATTTCACTAGAAACAGTTTCACCTTTCAGCAAAGGAAAATGACAAAACCTGTTTTCACTTGCTTGCCTGGAGGAATGTAAAAGTTTTGTTTGAAATGATTTAACATGCACTTGCATTTCATATGCATACAACCCATTGTAATGGTAATCATGTTTTCAATTTAAAAATATTAGTAATAATCACAGTCAATGTCCTTCAAGGAACATAAACATTTCTTTCTTGAGATGTTATATTCTTCTCAATACATTGCCCTTGCTAAGCCAGCAGATACATCGGATTATTTTTGTTTCTAAATCATCAAGTACTTTTCTGAACTGTCTGTGGTCAAGACCTCTACCCCTGATGAGTTTGATAACTGAAGTTCTTCTGTGATCTCTCTATATTTATAGTTATTTTATGCAGCTTTGTGCAAACTTTCCTGTTTCGAGTTTATGGTTGGGATATAAAGTATTTTTTACATTTTACTTGTTACATCATGGAACGTATTTTATTGTACATTTAGGAGACCTAACTATCACCGTGTAGGTCATCAATGTGTGAATACCTCGTTCTTCGTTATATTACATGAAGATAATAGCAGAGCCTATAATCCAAATTTTCCTAGTTTGTTTACAGTAATGTAATGTCACAGTAATGTGATTAAACGCAATCAAGTTCTTTCAACTCAATATGTAAAAGTGAATAGATCTCACCAAAAGGCCGGTATACTCTTAGTGACTATCTTACACTTAATAGTCTATACAAGGATTCGCTATAAATGGTATTGTCGCTTGGTTCCATTTCTGAATAAGATAATATAATGAAACAAATTTAGTTTATTACGGGCCATACTGCAACTCATTCGGCCTATATGAAGTCGACCTGCCAACCGGCCCATTGGGTACCGACACACGAGGTCGCAGCACAAATACCCATATAGCCAGATCGCCCTGCGTGGGGTTAGTTTCTGTACAAATATATTTTCAAATTGTGGGTGGTTCTAGTTTATATAATTCAATTAGTGGGCGGGGCTAGCTTATACTATTGAATTAATGTGTGGAGCTAGTTAATACTATTCAACCTGTTTGTGGTTTAGTGTGTGAAGCTCTTTTATACTATTTAAATAGTTTAAACAATTGAACAAGTAGGTCTAGTTTTAATAATTCAACAAGTGGGTCTAGTTTAAACAAGTAAACAAGTGAGTCTAGTTTAAACAATTCAACAAGTGAGTATAGTTTAAACAATTCAAACAGTGGGTGTAGTTTAAGCAATTGAGCAAGTAGGTCTAGTTTTAATAATTCAACAAGTGAGTCTAGTTTTAATAATTTAACCAGTGGGTCTAGTTTAAACAATTCAACAAGTAGGTCTAGTTTTAATAATTCAACAAGTGAGTCTAGTTTAAATAATTCAACAAGTGAGTCTAGTTTAAAGCACTAAAAGGAAAATAAATCTGAGGGCCAATTTATAACAAACAAACAAAAATGCTGAAATTTATTCAGGAAATGAAATTTAAACTAATCCGATGTATTATGTTGCTATTCTTTTGATAATAACTCGTCATAATTCGGTTCCAATCGAGACGTTGTTTTCTTAAAGTTAGGTTTAAATCCGTCAATCTACTTCTGACAAAACTGTTTCTTAGTTTCATTCTCTCTGAGCCTTACATTTTGGAAAACTAGATTTCGAGAATATGGAACGTTTGGAAAAATGAGAAATAATTGTTTGAAAATATTTTTAGATTAGTTTTCGATGAAGCTGCTGGTCTTGTCTTGTCTTGGCTTTCATCTTGACAGTCTACTTGTTGTTTTCTTTCGACATTTAACACGAAATAGTCAAGTGACTAACAACTCACTTAATGTCACAGTGGTTCTAAAACTAGTATGTGACAATTGTGTTCATGTGTTTAGAATTCAAGTCACGAAGAATATTATAACAGTGTAAATGTCCAAGGTTTGATCAAAACTAAGACATAGACATGCTGGTTTATCTTTAAAATGTGTTTACGAAAGTATTTGATGTCCACTCAACAAAACATTCTGAATCAATTCTACGTTATTTTTTTAATCGGCATTTTAGAGTTGGCACGTTTTACGAAGATGCGCACAATGTGAAATACTGAAACATTAAACACCAACTCACGAGTCTCTTGTTAGAATAATTATTACCTTACACCCAAACATTGTTGACTGCGCTTGTGCAAGTTTCAACGTCAAGTCGGCTGAAACAACCAGAATTAAATCCTAAAAAAATTTTAATGTAAAATTTTATTACAATGATTTTAAAAGCTGTTAGTTTCTACATTGTGAGGAAAATAATTGTTAAAGAACATATGTCGAGCCGGATATAAGCTTTCAGCAGGCCGGAGTTGGCCTGCGGGACCTAGTTAGCTCATCACTGGCCTAGTTAATTCTGTTCAATTAGTTTAGAGCTAGTTTATACTATTCCATTAGCGGTAGGGTCTACTCATCAGTTAGTTGGTGTGTCTACTGTCTAGTTTATACTATTCGTCTAGTGGTTGGGGGTGGTTTTTTACTAATCAACTAGTGGGCGTGTCATGTTTAAACTATTCAACTAGTGGGCGTGTCATGTTTAAACTATTCAACTAGTGGGCGTGTCATGTTTAAACTATTCAACTAGTGGGCGTGTCATGTTTAAACTATTCAACTAGTGGGCGTGTCATGTTTAAACTATTCAACTAGTGGGCGTGTCATGTTTAAACTATTCAACTAGTGGGCGTGTCATGTTTAAACTATTCAACTAGTGGGCGTGTCATGTTTAAACTATTCAACTAGTGGCCTTGTCAAGTTTAAACTATTCAATTAGTGGGCGTGTCAAGTTTAAACTATTCAATTAGTGGGCGTGTCGAGTTTAAACCATTAAACTTGTGGGTGGTGCTAGTTAATACTATTCAATTAGTTGGCGTGTCTAGTTTAAACTATTCAACTAGTGGATGGAGCTAGTTAATATCCACTCACTAGTTTATAATATTCAATTAGTGGGTGGGCCAAGTTTATAGTATTCAACTAGTTGGTGTGAAAGTTTTAAAGAAAAAAAAATCAATTTGAGAGAATCCTTGTTTGTACAGATCAAACTCAAATATTCCTAGACGCCCTTTCATGAAGAGTCAGCAAAACCATTGAAAGCACTAAAATAATGAACCAAATCGTTGACATTCTAACAAAGTCATGTGTCCAATTTCATCCCCCCCCTTTTTTTTTTTTTTTGAAAAACAAAAATGGCAGCATTAAAGATAGGTCAAGTAGCAAGGTTTGCCCTTTAACCTTCTTCCTGGAGCTGAGTATAATGTCACTTGTCTTAGCATATGGACCACCTGAAGACATATTGCGGTCTGGACTCCTTGTATATTTTGCCTACATCAACGGAGTTTGTTTTGTGTTTGTAAAAAAAATGATTTAGTTTAATATTCTCAAACAGCTCAACTCAGCTCTTTTGATAACATATTTTTTTTAATGTAACTTTAAATTCATCAAAGATTTTCTGATCATCATGTGACCCGTCTCATCCAATCAGCTTCAGGCAGCGGTTACTATGGTGCCCGACCCATTGACCGGCGGAAACTCTCGAATGAACTCCCTTTTCTCGGGAAGCTTTACCGTGAAATTACGGGATTTAGAAAGAAAAACATATTTGAGAAATTTATTATCGACCCTGGTTTTCTTCTCCCCCCCCCCCCTCCTTTTCGAAAATTTCCCCATAAAAGTTAAAACTAATGGGAGCTTTGGAAATAAGGGGCGGGCGAGGGGCGACAAGAAAACAAATATACAGCAGATGTGTTAATTCTTTTACATTCCATCAGAGTCCTTGTTTTGACAATAATTACAAGACAAATGACTAAATAATAATTGTAATGGATGCTGGAACTACTTGGTGAGTGATGTTAATGTAGCCGTAGGTGAGTCACAGGCTGGCCTGTCAAGACTCGGCTATTGATCGACAACACTCACGTGGCAAACATCTTCTTTCTCGTCACTTTCACTTCTCTTTCTCTCTTTTTTAACATTCTCTCCACTAGTGCAGGCATTTCATGTCTCTTTCTTGGCGAGCTTTTATTTTGTCTCTATAGTGTTACATTTTCTGGGGGGTTTTTTCCCCTTCACTCTATTTTTCAATTTCTCTCAAAATATTTCTCTGTCACTTTCTAGCTTTGTTCGACTTCTCTAGATCTAGTATTATCTTTGCCTTTTTTTAAAGTCGTTCTTTCGGTCTATGTGTCTCCCTGTGTCTCTGTCGCTATATATCTATTTGTCTCTATATATCTATTTGTCTCTATATATCTATTTGTCTCTATATATCTATTTGTCTCTATATATCTATTTGTCTCTATATATCTATTAGTCTCTATATATCTATTTGTCTCTATATATCTATTTGTCTCAGTATCCATATGTCTCTGTCTCTCTGTGGTCTCTCTGTCTCGCATCTCTGTCTCTCATGTGTCTGTGTCTCTGTCTCTAAATATCTATGTGTCTCATTATCTCCATGTCTCTGTCTCTCTGTGTGGACTCTGTGTCTCGTATCTCTGTGTCTCGTGTGTCTGTGTCTCTGTCTCTAAATATCTATGTGTCTCAGTCTCTCCATATGTCTCTGTGGACTCTGTGTCTCTCTGTGTCATTCTGTACCCTAACAAATTTAACTCTTTGACACCTGTTTCTTGTCACTCGTCACTTCCTACTTCTAAATCTCTTGTTAACTCTCTCTTTCTAGTTTCACATCCTATGATTTCACTTTCCCTTACACCCTTTTTGTTTTGTTAGCTTGTATTCTCTTATTGCCTAAAGTTTCACTCTCCCAGTTTCTTTATCTCTTTGTGTCCATTCACTCCCTTTTTAACTCATTTTTGTCTCCCCTTTCAGTTGCTTTTTTGTTTCACACTCAGTAATTATCAATTTGTCATTTTATTAAATGTTTCTCCTTTTATTCTTTCACTCTCTCTGCCTCTCTCTCTGTCTCTCTCTCCGTTTCTCTCCCTCCTTCTCTTCTCTCTCTCACCCCCTCTCTCTCTCTCTCCCCTCTCTCTCTCACTCTCTCTCTCCCTCTCCCCCCTCTATCTCTCTCCCTCCCTCTCTCTCTCCCCCCTCTATCTCTCTCTCTCAGTCTCTCTCTCCCTCCCTCTCTCTCTCCCCCCTCTATCTCTCTCTCTCAGTCTCTGTCTAACTCTCTCTCTCCCTCCCTCTCTCTCTCCCCCTTCTATCGCTCTCTCTCAGTCTCTCTCTAACTCTCTCTCTCCCTCCCTCTCTCTCGCTCTCCCCTCTGTGCACGCATCGTTTCTTTCACTTCTCTTTCGTAACATCTACTTCTCTTTTCTCTCTTTTTTTTACTTCTCTTTTCCAGTCTCACTTTCAGCCCCCCCTCTCTTTCTCACTAACCCCCCCCCCTTCCTTGACTCCCACCTCTGTGTTGCTCTTGTTAAACTAATAAAAGACACTTTCACACTCACGCACACACACGCACACTTTTTTTTGTGTGCTCCAAAAGATGTCAGATGCAGTGTAAAAGTTTTGCTTGAACTATCTCAACATTTCAAGACAGTTGTCTCTCTGTTTTCTCGCTCTTCAAAAAAAAAAACATAATAATAACTATAATAATGTGACGGCATCTGATCACGTGGTTTCCAGAAGAAGAAAAATCGATGCAGGAACAGAGGACAGGTCTTCTGTTCCAGTAATGAAAGAGAGTGGAGCTCTTCCTTCCTGAAGGCAACTTCGTGAGTTGGCCAAGGGGACATAACCCGATTCCTCTAACAAGGGAGAAAAACTGCGGGGGTTGCCTCTCTCTTCGGGATTAAACCTTAAAGTTTCAAGAAGGGGACCCGGGCATAGTAAAAAAAAAATGTAGAAAGGAAGGGGGGGGGGGCGAAGTGGGCGGGTGGAAAATGAGCTGTCATATTGCTTTTTACACAGCGCCTTCTAACACATGTACTAGACAGACCATCTTATGAAACAGCTTAGTTTAACTCAGTTACCTCCTCCCCCCCCGGTCGTTTTTTCCCCTCATTTCTCCAAAGTTTTTCGTCAAACATTTGGCAGTACTCGCTTGTCTCCTCTTGTTCAAATATGTAAGTCAGTTCGTCTTTCCCTGCTGAGGTGTCTCCCCTTATTTCTCGCTGTTCACTTCGGTTCTTAGTCAACACCTTTGAGGTTGACACTCGTTTATTTAGTCATTTTTGGTGTACGCCTCTGCTTGAGTCTTAATACCAACGTAACTTTAGCTTTGAGGCCGGTCCTTTAGGAGCAATCGGGAACTGGTTTAGTATTGACTTCATATTATAATAGAGTTAGGCTGTACCTAATTAGAATATAATGTATGCATAAATAATGAATTCAAAGTTTTAAAATAACTTTTGAATAGCGCAACTTTTATGCTTATAGAATTCTAAGTGCGCTACTTTTTCAAGTGCACAAGTGGGGACGAAAGTATCTGGAAGTCTGGATTCAAACCCCAATCCCCTTTGACAGGTAGCCAAACAGTTTCTTCCACTCAGCCACACATCGAAGAAAAAAAAAGGGAGTTCACTTGGCTTCAAATCAATAAATACAGAAGCCTTAAGTACCTTGATTTTTACAAAGCTCATATCAACTCACTCTGTCTGTCTGTCTGGTAAAAAGTGTGTACACGTTATTTCTCCCACACCCAATCTCGGATTAAGTTGAAATTTTGAACAATTATTTCTTGTACCTGACAACACAAGAATAATAATAATAAAAAAAGAAAGAACCAATTTGTTAATTAACTATTGGTAATGGAATATTTGTTTGGTATCTTGAACAAAAGAAATCGTACTTGACAACTGTAGTGGTATAATTTACACTATTCCTTCCCCTTGAGGAATCTTGAGCCCTGATTGAATTTTTTTTTTATCCATTTAAAAAACGGTCACCAAGCTACCCCCTTCTTCCCTCCCCCTTTCCCAACTGGTCCAGACAAGTGATAGGATTATAATACATTGAGAAAGTTAAAAGCTAAACAAAAACAATTAGTAAAAATATTTCTATCACACAGATGTATATGTCTAGGTAGACTACACGATCACACAGATGTGTATGTCTAGGTAGACCACACGATCACACAGATGTCTATGTCTAGGTAGACCACACGATCACACAGATGTCTATGTCTAGGTAGACCACACGATCACACAGATGTCTATGTCTAGGTAGACCACACGATCACACAGATGTCTATGTCTAGGTAGACCACACGATCACACAGATGTCTATGTCTAGGTAGACCACACGATCACACAGATGTCTATGTCTAGGTAGACCACACGATCACACAGATGTCTATGTCTAGGTAGACCACACGATCACACAGATGTCTATGTCTAGGTAGACCACACGATCACACAGATGTCTATGTCTAGGTAGACCACACGATCACACAGATGTCTATGTCTAGGTAGACCACACGATCACACAGATGTCTATGTCTAGGTAGACCACACGATCACACAGATGTGTATGTCTAGGTAGACCACACGATCACACAGATGTGTATGTCTAGGTAGACCACACGATCACACAGATGTGTATGTCTAGGTAGACCACACGATCACACAGATGTGTATGTCTAGGTAGACCACACGATCACACAGATGTGTATGTCTAGGTAGACCACACGATCACACAGATGTGTATGTCTAGGTAGACCACACGATCACACAGATGTGTATGTCTAGGTAGACCACACGATCACACAGATGTGTATGTCTAGGTAGACCACACGATCACACAGATGTGTATGTCTAGGTAGACCACACGATCACACAGATGTCTATGTCTAGGTAGACCACACGATCACACAGATGTCTATGTCTAGGTAGACCACACGATCACACAGATGTCTATGTCTAGGTAGACCACACGATCACACAGATGTCTATGTCTAGGTAGACCACACGATCACACAGATGTCTATGTCTAGGTAGACCACACGATCACACAGATGTCTATGTCTAGGTAGACCACACGATCACACAGATGTCTATGTCTAGGTAGACCACACGATCACACAGATGTCTATGTCTAGGTAGACCACACGATCACACAGATGTCTATGTCTAGGTAGACCACACGATCACACAGATGTCTATGTCTAGGTAGACCACACGATCACACAGATGTCTATGTCTAGGTAGACCACACGATCACACAGATGTCTATGTCTAGGTAGACCACACGATCACACAGATGTCTATGTCTAGGTAGACCACACGATCACACAGATGTCTATGTCTAGGTAGACCACACGATCACACAGATGTCTATGTCTAGGTAGACCACACGATCACACAGATGTCTATGTCTAGGTAGACCACACGATCACACAGATGTCTATGTCTAGGTAGACCACACGATCACACAGATGTCTATGTCTAGGTAGACCACACGATCACACAGATGTCTATGTCTAGGTAGACCACACGATCACACAGATGTGTATGTCTAGGTAGACCACACGATCACACAGATGTGTATGTCTAGGTAGACCACACGATCACACAGATGTGTATGTCTAGGTAGACCACACGATCACACAGATGTATATGATGGCTGCCTGGTCGTGCGGTTTGCACGCTGGACTGTCGTTCAGATTTATCGATGGTCCCGGGTTCAAACCCTGCCCGCTCCCATCCCCCGTCGTCCTGCTGGAGGTTTGGACTAGGAAGTAATTATCTTCAACTCTGAAGGAACATCCGAAACATGTAAAACATATGTCTAGGTAGACTACACGATCACACAGATGTCTATGTCTAGGTAGACTACACGATCACACAGATGTCTATGTCTAGGTAGACTACACGATCACACAGATGTATATGTCTAGGTAGACTACACGATCACACAGATGTATATGTTTAGGTAGACTACACGATCACACAGATGTCTATGTCTAGGTAGACTACACGATCACACAGATGTATATGTCTAGGTAGACTACATGATCACACAGATGTATATGTCTAGGTAGACTACATGATCAAGCAACTGATCCAAGCCAATTGATAAAATTACACTTAACATAAGTTTGCTTTTTTTTTGTTTAAAAAGTATTTTTCATGTTTTTCTTATTATTAAACTCAGCCTTTAAATCGTTGTGCACCGTTATAGTTTGGTTATTAGAGTTGACCACTCTAGCCCCTATACTTTATAACTTTGTAAAACGGCATCTATACCTTTAAGGTATGACAAAAAGACACCCGTGAAAAGTCTGGTCAAATTATAGCTAGTAGTTGAGGATATACATTGTCATTATTTTCAGGTTAATTAATACTTACAAATCTATGTGTTGTCAGTATCTTGTCTCATACCGATAATTCCATGGGAATATAATCCTACTTCTAGTTATTTTACATTGTCAGCCGTGATAATGAAAACATGTTGTTTATGATTTAGTTTTGAAGTATTCTCAATATCTGGATGTTACAGTATAGTTTTTGGCGAGTAACTCACAGTTGTAAGGTTGAAAGTTTTTATTTTTATTTTTCGAGTAATCTCCCTTTAGAATTTTGGCGTCCAAAAATGACGTTATTTCCCCTCAAACTTTTGCCATTATATGCACGGACGTTTAATAACAAGTCCATTATTTAACAGTTTGTTTTGTTAATATGTATCTTTGGTTTTAATCTACTTGAATAGCTTCCGCTTTTCTTTTCAATAAGTATTTCAATCTAATAAATGTTCTGTTTTTTTTTCCTTATCAACAGTTTATGTGCTTTTGTCCTGTTTCTCTCTCTCTCGCTCTCTCTCTCTCTCTCTCCCTCTCTATCTATCTATCTATCTATCTATCTATCTCTTGATGCTTTCACCTTCTGACGTAGCCCTAGTCTATGAGTAGCAGTTTAAAAAACATTCTTCATAGTTTTGTAATTTACTACATGTAAGGATCTCATTGAGAGAGAGAGAGAGAGAGAGAGAGAGAGAGAGAGAGAGGAAGGAGGGAGGAAAGGAGAAAGAGAGAGAGAGAGAAGGGAGAGACTGAGAGGGAGGAAGAGAGAGGGGAGAGAGATACAAATATGATATCACTATGTGTAAACTTTTATTAGAAATTTTTTGAAAATATTCAATTAGAAGGTAAAAAAACTCACTTAAAGGGAGATAAAATGGCTGAAGAAGCGGCTGCAAAATGTTTCAATGGAACATCAGCCACATGTGGCGAAGGTGAAAGTGGGAGATGGGGGTGGTTAGGGTCGGGGATGCTCGTCACTGAGAAATAGGTAATGGATTACTTGCTTTAATGAAGGTATTGATTTGTCTGTCCTTTTATCAACGTTGGTTCCAGGCCTCTAGAATCTTAGGAAGACCTATGTGGTAAGTGGTTCTGGAAACACGGGCGGTAATGGCTGCTGAAATAGTCATAGAGTCTTAATATGTCAAGATAGCTCCTCTTAGTGGACTCGGTCTCTTTCCCTTCTCTCTCTCTCTCTCTCTCGTGGTCTTATTCACTAGTTCTTTCACTCTCATTCTCTTATTAGTTTTATTCTTTCTCTTTAATTCTTTCTTCATCTCTCTCCCACGACTTTCCCTCATACGTTCTCTCTTTACATTCTCTCTATCTCTATTTGCTTCTGTTCCCGTTTTCTCTCCCTTTGTTTTCTTTTCTAAGTCTTTTTAGTGCGTTAATTGTCAACTAATGTCAACTAATGTCAACTAATGTCAACTAATGTCAACTAATCTTTGGTTTTCATTGTTTATCTAGCTCTTAAAAAAAATGAAATAATTTTTTTCAACCTTAGGACCATCGACATTTTCGACACGATGACCATAGCAATTTCGAATTGAGGATAATAAGCCTTTCGACTTAAGAACCGTAGATACTTCGACCTACGGTCCATAGAAATTTTTACCAGAGAAACATAAACATTTCGACCTGAGGCCCATAGACATTTCGAACTGAGGTCCATAGACATTTTACTTTAAGGACCATAGACATTTCGACACATCTGTCAATGGCCGTATTAGCGCAATTTTAAAAAAAAGTGGCCGAATCCGATGAAACTGCCCTCCCCCCTTTTTTTTTACGACTTTGGAAATTTCAAGGGGATGAAAAGCACACTGTAACGGGCCGGACATGGCCCGCGGGTCGTAGGTCTAGCATCACTGCTTTATGCCCACCATAATTTGTCCAGGTGATAATTTCCATATATGACACAGCCGTATCTTTTATAGAAAAGAAGAATCCTTGTGATTTATTCTAAAATATTCCTAACCTTCAGTGTAGCCCATGCACTATATCATTATCTTTGCACCGTTTGAAGCCATACCGTCATCTCTCTGCTAATGGACGCCACTTTTTTTCTTTTCAATGCTCATTATCGGAATTATACACTGCAATAACTATGTGAAAAATGTGTAAAATAAGAGACTTCTATCTTTTTTTGGCTTATTTCATTAGCGGCTCTAGTTCGTATGATGATGTTCAAGTTGTGGCTAGATTTTCAAAGCCTTGAATGCCAAATTGAATACTTTATATCGCTTGATTTCTCTTTTGGCCTCATTAACTGGTGTTTCTGCATAAATTAATAAATGCGTTTTTATGGATTACAAAAAGCTGTATTAAAATGTTTCTAATTTAAATTTGCACAATGTAATTAGTTCAATATGTTGAACTGTTCTTTTCAAGATAGAGCCTTTAACTCTTTCCGCTATGGCGGCCTCCGTATAAATAACTTTTATGATCTTAAGTTGAAAACATTTCCTATAGTTCGTCTTTTCATTATTTGTTTCAGGGCCAATATTTACATTAAATTATGACTTATCCCTTAATAGTTTGGACCCGTGGGACACCACACGTGATCTATTGACCATGGCTCTTCAATTCTTTTTCCAGTTGTAAAGTCTCTTTCTTGACAGGCCTGTACATTCCTTGATGTTTTCCTATCACCTCTTTTGTCTTCTTCTTTCCCCTGGATCTGTTCCCTGCAGAAAGGGTTTTGCGAGCCCTGTGGATCTTATGTTAGGGCCGACAATGGTCAGATGGTCACTGTGTGGCCTTATTGTCATTTTGATCCTGTTTTGAATTTTATTTTCAAATTTGTAAAGCGGTCTTTGTAGATCATACCCAAATCCTTCTATAGCATCTCAATTTCATGGCTATGATTCTTCTCTCTATTTCATTAGGTTAGATTATGGGAGAAAGTAGGGCATTACTTACTAGCCCTTTCATCGGGTATTCCCGCACTCGACTCTGATGTTTCTTTGTAGACAGTTGAGTTGAAGAAATAAACAGATGTCCATGAACATTTTGCTGTATGTTTTCTTGTTCTATGTTTTATGATACTATGCACTATTATAATATACGTCTTATTTTGCAATATGTATTATTTATAATAGACCTTTTTTTTTCTCTTTGTTTTATTTTGTATGTGGCAGGTGAAGACAGTGTCAGCGCCATATTGGACAAACTTCAAGTTCCATCAGAGGACCAACTGATTCTGCAGCAGCTTCTGGCAGGTAACATCCCTCTCAGTAATACGGCGTTATTCTCTCTCTTTCTCTCTCTCTCTCTCTCTCTCTCTCTCTCAGTCTCTATCTCTTTCCTTATATCTCTTTCTTTCTGTATCTTTTTTTCCATTGGATACTGCCTTTTCCCTCTCTCTTACCCCCCCCCCCCCTCAGCGTTAGCCTACTTCTCCGTTTCTCTTTCTCACTTTTTTGTTTCATCTTCTGCAAATTTTCTCTTTATTTAAGGTAGAACAATGAAATTGCCTCTCCAATGAACTAATCCAGTTCCGAACAGAAAATTATAAGAAAGCTTTGACGTTTATTATAATTGGTATAAACATGCTGCCCCGCCTCCACTCTTTCCCAGCCCCTCTGCCTCGATTTCCCCCAACCCTCGATCCGTTGTTTTTTTTTTCGTGTAATAAATTCGTGTCCCAAGATCGCCCTGAGAATTACGGGCATCTGTCGTGTGTAAACGTAATAGCCAACACTGGTCTTGAAGATTGGAGTTAAAATATTACCTGGGAGCTGATCAATACACGAGAAGTAACCAAAGTACTGATTATTATTTTGAAGCTAAAGTGGTCAGTCCTTATAATTGGGTCTTGGGTCAGGCGATGAGGAATTGACAGGAGCGAGCCATCGATGTTTTCTTATTGTGGGTTTATACAGGTTTTATCAGTTGTGGTGTCTGGTGTTTTTCTTGTTTTTTTTTTTAGGTCTGGTTTTGGTTGTTTTTAGAATTTTTGTTCTCCTTTTTTTTTTGTTTCCAAATGTTTCAAGAGAAAAGTTGGCAGGTTAAGGTTTAAATAGAAATAGAGGCAGATACAAATGAAATTGAAAATATCTTGACCGAAATTTATGTAAGAGGTGTTTGCAATTTTGTAATAAAGTTTAGAAAGTATCTTGGAAAAAAATAACTTACCCACGTTCAGATAATTACCAATTAAGCAAGTGAATCAGACAGGGAAACGAATGACTTAGCAGAGTTGAAGTCCTTAATTAAATAGAATAACACATGGATACACATAGAAAGAGCTTCAGTAATCTATAAGATATAAAGGTAGGGCAGATGATGTAAAGGTCATCTGTCTCTGTAGCCTACTGTTAACGAGGGTGTCATGTGGCCAGCACAGCGACTTTAACTTTTCCCCAACTGTTAGGTACCCAGAGGTGCCCAAAGATCCCGATATTACAAATCCTAGTCTTCACCAGGATTCAAACCCAGGACCCTCGGTTCGGAAGCCAACCGCTTTACCGCTCTGCCACCGCCCCTCCATAAGATAGGATTCATCATATAAAAGTTGTCAGCCATTAATAATATTTCTTTCAAGTGCTCTCAAACTGTCCAAGTTATTTCCAGTTTAGGAGAAATTCTTGTTTACACCAGTGTCAGTATATGACCCAAATTGAAACATACAGTCAGTCAGAAAGTGTGGAAAACGTCACAAGATTCACTATGTCAAGTTAAATGGTAAAAAAACGCACAGATCAAATAATCAATAATAAATCTGAGCAGCATAAGATTTCAAGCTGCTCTTTACTTGGTTTAGAGACCCTGCCACTAAGTATTGCGTCACGAGTAGATCATTTGGGTCACCAAGTTGTGACTGAATACGTTCTGACCTACTTGAAAATACACTGTGGCCAAGATAAACAAAACATAGGATGGCCGCTAGATTATTGTCAAATAGTGTAAGAACTTTGCCATAACATCAAATGCCAAATAGTGAAGAGTTTTCCAAAGATTATTGTAAAAGAGTGAAGAGTTTTGCAAAAGATTATTGTCAAATAGTGAAGAGTTTTCCAAAGATTATTGTCAAATAGTGAAGAGTTTTCCAAAGATTATTGTCAAATAGTGAAGAGTTTTGCCAAAGATTATTGTCAAATAGTGAAGAGTTTTCCAAAGATTATTGTCAAATAGTGAAGAGTTTTCCAAAGATTATTGTCAAATAGTGAAGAGTTTTCCAAAGATTATTGTCAAATAGTGAAGAGTTTTCCAAAGATTATTGTCAAATAGTGAAGAGTTTTCCAAAGATTATTGTCAAATAGTGAAGAGTTTTCCAAAGATTATTGTCAAATAGTGAAGAGATTTGGAAAAGATTATTGTCAAAAAGTGAAGAGTTTTGCCAAAGAATATCAAATAGTGAAGAGTTTTGCCAAAGATTTTTGTTAAATAGTGAAGTGTTTTGCCAAAGATTATTGTCAAATAGTGAAGAGTTTTGCCAAAGATTATTGTCAAATAGTGGAAGAGTTTCGCAAAGATTATTGTCAATTAGTGAAGAGTTTTGCCAAAGATTATTGTCAAATAGTAAACATGTAATACAATACATTGGCCAATAGTTTCCTTGAAATCAGAATGAACTATACTTTTCGATAGAATGTGAGATAGTTCATATTTGATATACCCAAATGTGTAAGGTCCTACCTCTATTTGTATTGACCAAACTATATCTGAGGAACACAGCGACGTTCACCATACGCTTCTAGTGTTTTAACAGAATGTAACACTTTGAGCATGTCCACTATAATCATGTCCCATCTGTAATTAGAGCATAGTGTCCCGCGATCTTTCCAATTGGGTTGGAAAACAAAAGTGTTTGGGTTAAGACAAAGCTTCCTTTTGTTTTCAACAGACAAAGTTCAACCAAGTGATCTTAGCAGTGAGCAGCAGAGGCGTCTCCAGAACATTGTCTCCGGATTAATTGGAGTCCTGGAGAATAAGATCAATAACAGATACCAGAAACAAGGTGATCTCATTGTACCGTGGACATTAGCTGTTTTGTGTTTACAGGAATTGTAGTGGATGATAGAGTTAACCTTTCAATGCAATGATAGTGAATTCTTTTCTTTTTTTTCTATCTGTCTCTCTGTCTGTCTATCTTTCTATCTATCCTATCTATCCTATCTATCTATCTATCTTTCTATCTATCCTATCTATCCTATCTATCTATCTATCTATCTATCTATCTATCTATCTATCTATCTATCTATCTATCTATCTATCTATCAGTCTGTCTGTCTATCTGTCTATCTATCTACCATCAAATCAATCTATTTACCTATCAGTCTGTCTCTCTGTCTGTCTATCTTTCTATCTATCTATCTATCTATCTATCTATCTATCTATCTATCTATCTATCTATCTATCTATCTATCAGTCTGTCTGTCTATCTGTCTATCTATCTACCATCAAATCAATCTATTTACCTATCAGTCTGTCTCTCTGTCTGTCTATCTTTCTATCTATCTATCTATCTATCTATCTATCTATCTATCTATCTATCTATCTATCTATCTCATCTATCGACCCCCTGCCATTTCCAGAAAAAAGGTAGTCCTAAATTTGTCAAAGAACAAATGTTCTACTTCTCATTCTACAGACGACCTTCCAAAACATCAGACACCAGAAGAGCTTCATGACGAGGCTCCAAAGGAAAAGCCAAATGGTAGCTCCCTAAACGACCTCGCTAAAGCACTGGCTCTGAAGTCGACAGGCGCAAGTCAGAATGAAGACAAAACAGAATTGTTCCTAGATAAGAAAACTGTGGACGGAGCTGGGAACAATAAACAGCTGGAAGGTAGGATCTTATTCTAAAAAATATGTACCTCATTTAAATTGATTGGAGATTTCCATACATCATAACTAGAAATTTTTTGGTGCAATCTCGTTGCCTTGGAAATAGGAGTATAAGTATAAAGAATATATTCGCTTTCAGTCCAAGCGGTCTGTAGGCAGGTGGTGGAAAGGCCATCTGTTTTTGTGGCTCATGTTTAACGTGAGTGTCATGAGGTCAGCATAATGACCTTTATCTTTTACCCAACTAATGTCAGAGGTACCCTTAGAGCTGGGTAGAGGCGCCCTAAAGACCTCGAAATTAAAAATCCCTCCAGTTCGGAAGCCAAGCTCCTTACCACTCATCCACCGCGCCTCTTAAAGGAAGTGTAGATGAGTTCAAACAAACAAACTCTTGGTTTTTAATTTGTTGGCTACATTTAAGTTTATCTCCCTTGATATTGTGTTTTGTCGTAAAAAGCTTCAATACTATAATACCACTTTTGACATGGATTGTATATCTCATACTTACTTGCCCTGATATCTACAAATGTTTACATGGATTGTATATCTCATACTTACTTGCCCTGATATCTACAAATGTTGACATGGATTGTATATCTCATACTTACTTGCCCTGATATCTACAAATGTTGACATGGATTGTATATCTCATACTTACTGTCCCTGATATCTACAAATGTTGACATGGATTGTATATCTCATACTTACTGTCCCTGATATCTACAAATGTTGACATGGATTGTATATCTCATACTTACTGTCCCTGATATCTACAAATGTTGACATGGATTGTATATCTCATACTTACTTGCCCTGCTACAAATGTTGACATGGATTGTATATCTCATACTTACTTGCCCTGCTACAAATGTTGACATGGATTGTATATCTCATACTTACTTGCCCTGCTACAAATGTTGACATGGATTGTATATCTCATACTTACTTGCCCTGCTACAAATGTTGACATGGATTGTATATCTCATACTTACTTGCCCTGATACAAATGTTGACATGGATTGTATATCTCATACTTACTTGCCCTGCTACAAATGTTGCCCTGATATCTACAAATGTTGCCCTGATATCTACAAATGTTGCCCTGATATCTACAAATGTTGCCCTGATATCTACAAATGTTGCCCTGATATCTACAAATGTTGCCCTGATATCTACAAATGTTGCCCTGATATCTACACATGTTGCCCTGATATCTACAAATGTTGCCCTGATATCTACAAATGTTGCCCTGATATCTACAAATGTTGCCCTGATATCTACAAATGTTGCCCTGATATCTACAAATGTTGCCCTGATATCTACAAATGTTGCCCTGATATCTACAAATGTTGCCCTGATATCTACAAATGTTGCCCTGATATCTACAAATGTTGCCCTGATATCTACAAATGTTGCCCTGATATCTACAAATGTTGCCCTGATATCTACAAATGTTGCCCTGATATCTACAAATGTTGCCCTGATATCTACAAATGTTGCCCTGATATCTACAAATGTTGCCCTGATATCTACAAATGTTGCCCTGATATCTACAAATGTTGCCCTGATATCTACAAATGTTGCCCTGATATCTACACATGGTGGTTTCATTAGGACTTGAAGTTTTCGACTTTTTTTGTTGTTGTTTTTTCTTTACTTCCAAACAAAATGTTCAAACGACGTCACAACATTTCTCAACTCTTTTCTTTCAAATATAAGAATATAAAATATACTTTTAAAAAAATACACACTTTGATGTGTTCACTAGTTGTGCAAGTTAATAAAGGAGTTACAAGATTTAGTCCTGACTGATGAAGACACCACGTACTGAGTTAATAAAGGAGTTACAATATTTAGTCCTGACTGATGAAGACACCACGTCCTGGGTCCTTATGGTACTAGGGAATACAAAAATGCCTTTATCTTTGAGTCTGAGTATTTTATTTAGTTATACTATATGTTTTATTATTATTATTTGGTTTCCTTATAATTTTTCAAAATGTTACATAAATTTGGTTTAATACTTTTTTAAAAATACGGTCATACGGAACAATTACCTCTTACTTATACTTAGACTTAGGTCCTGCCGCGCCGTTCGGCGCATTGGGCGGCAAGCTGTCTCCATAAAGATCTGTCATTGGCAATGACTGAAGCCTCCTCCAACCTGGTGACAACTGTTCTGAGGTCCTCCATGATGGTGTGTCGCCAAGTAATACGAGGACGTCCCTGTTTTCGCTTTCCTCGTATTGGCTTCCATGTTATCGCATCTCTTGGTGTGCGTAGTTCATTTTGACGTAGAACATGTCCCGCAAACCTCATGCGACGCTCTGTCACAACCTCACTTAGTGTTCGACTCCCAATTCGGCATAGGATTTCCTTGTTTGAGACTCGATCTGTGTAACTGACTCCCAAAATCCGTCTCAGCCATTTTTGTTGAGCCACATTTAGTCGCTCGACTCAAATCTTACTTTATATTCTGTAATGAGTTGAATGAAGATAAAGACGCACATAAACATTTTGCGCACCATCTTGTGAATAGATCATTTCTAGGCTATTGATAGAAGAGCTTAACAGTGCAAATCTCACTAGACAGACTTCTTGCAAACTTGAAACATTAGAAGAAATAAAAAGAATGAGAAAATTTAGACAGACATCAGATTCATAAAGGAGAAATTCTTTTATTTTTTAAACAAGGCTTATATCAACTCTCTGTCTGTCTGTCCGTCTGGTAAAAAGTTTGTACACATTATTTCTCCGAAACCCAGTCTCGGATCAAGCTGAAATTCTGCACAATTATTTCTTTTACCTGACTACAAAAGAATCAATTTTAAAAATTAACCAATTAAATTACTTTTTTTGGTATCTCAAACAGGGGAAAGAAATAGTATTTGACTATTAGGTATAAGCAGAATTAGTCCCCTTTATATTAGGCTGCCGTCTCAGGATAGTGAACACAAACATGAAATAGAAACAATAGATACATTCTTCCATGTTCATAGACTCTTCGCTAGCATAGTGGTTACTGCGTTGGCTTGAGAAACATGAGAAGGCTTTAGCCCACAAGTTCCAATTCAGGTCTTTTTTTTTTTTTTATAATACATTTAAAAAGCGATCACCCGGATACGCCGTTCTTTCTCCCCTTTTCCAACTAGTCCAGACAAGTGATAGGATCATAGCGTATTGAGAACGCTAAAAGCATAAAATTGTGCTAAATAAAACAACTGGTAAAAAATATTTCTAATCGCACAGATTTATTATTGTTAATCTAGATCTATTACAAATTTAATTACTTGACAGATCCATACTAATTGATACACATAAGCTTTGTTTTTTTTTAAATATTTTTTATTTATTTGGCTTGTTTATTTTTATGTAACTTGTTAATGTAACACTTGACAGACAGTAATTGATGAAACGCCTTCAATTATTTAAGACCATACATTTATTTCTTTGAGGAAGCGAATGTTTGTTTTTCTACAACATTTCTGCATTTCTACTCACTTGATCACACAGCCACCATTGTAAACACATAATGTGTCTCACTTGACATACAAACTACGCATCTATGACATATGACATCTATGACATGTGACTTGGCAGGTCTCTGAAAGTCCTCCTAAACAGATCCTCCTTCCCCCCCCCCCTCCCTATAGTTCACGTGGAACAGGAGAGACTTAGTTCATCACAAATAAAAGATTTGGGCCAGTCAATTACCGCCCTTGGTAATGAATGGAGATACAGGAACCTGAAGACGGCATATGACAGGCAGGGGTTTTACGTTTCCTGTATGACGTCACGGGGAAAAAATGAATGACAGGGCTACTTCCTCTTGAATTCCCGCAATACGATCGTCAGCCTAAGATGGAAGGTTTATAATGAAGACTTAGAATGTCTCAAGAAATCCAGCTTCTTAAATCTGGGTATCTGCCACTATATTTGAGTAATTCGCGGGTCATATAAATGTATTGTACGCCGAAAGCATTAACAGTAATAATCACTGACATTTTCTGGGTATATTTGCAATTTCAAAATTAATTGAAAGTCAAACAACGACATTCAACAATTCATATCCTATAAATTACAGACGTAACTTTAAAAAAAAAAAGATAATTAAGTCATTCGCATTTCAGGTTTCAATTTAGTTAACCATTGACTAAAACTCTGCCGAGTCTTTGGTTTTCCTGTCTGGTTCAGGCAACCGACTCTTTGCTTTAATGGCTAAAGGGGAAAAGGAGCATTTGCATGAATTTGTCCTAGCATATGGAATAAAAATATGTACCTTTATCTGTGTGTCTTTCTGAGTATTTTTTTTTGTTTGTATTTGTAAATTATGGCTTATTAATTGTTGTAGTATTGCTACTTTACTTTTTAGCATTCTGTCCTGAAGTGTCTCTAAATTTCGGGATTTTACTCATGATGTTACTCTAATCCAATTCGTTTGTTATTAATCTCACGGCGGCCTTATTTTGCGTCTGTTCTAATTTCTTTCTTTTCTTGAGTTGAAGAACCCCAAACAGAGGACGCATATTCTAATATTGTCCAAAATAAGATTAAATATCTTTTTAGTTTTAAGTTCTTGTCATAAGGGGTTCCATGATAACTCTTCATTTATTTTAACCGTTTTGAGTTTTTAGTCTGTGTAACTGGTTTCCTGTGAATAAGTCGTGTTTATTTGTTTTAGCTTTTTTTTTTTAAACTCTTAATAACTGACATTTTTCTGGGTGGAAAGATATGCACCAATTTGATTCCCATTTCTGTATTTTTCTAATTCTTTTTCAGTATCTTTTGTTGTTTTTATTATTATGTCTTGTAATCTCACTTTTGTTCCTGAACTTAGGCAATTTGTTGGGTCATTTATGTAAATTATAAACAGTAGTGGACCTAAGACTGTCCCTTGAGGTACACATGAGTTTACTTTTATTGGTTTTATTTAGAGCCATTTATTATTATAGTTTGTTCTCTCCCTATCAGGAAATACTGAAACCATTGATGTAATGAATCAGAAACGCCCATACATATTTTATTTTTTGTAAGCAAGCTATGGAGGAGAACTTTGTCAAATGCCTTAGAAAAGTCTAATAAAACTTGCTCATTATTATCCAAGTCTTTGAAAAATCATTAATTTGACCTATTAGTTGAGTTTGATATGACCTATATTTCCTAAATCCATGTTGGTATGGGGTAAGAACATTATGTTTAAATCAGCGATACATACAGTTGCTACGTGTTATGTGAACTAGTGTTGTACATGTGATGCTGGTTAGTAATACTGGTCTGTAGTTTCATGGGGTTTGAAATACGGGAGTGACGTTAGCTTCTTTTCAGTCAAGGTACTCTACTCTGATGAAGTGATGCTTGAAAAAGTATTTTAAACACGGGTACTAGCTTGTTGGTTAGTTCTTGGAGTAATCTAGCTGGAATACCATCAGGGTGAGATGTGTTTATGTTTAGCTAATAGTATTTACATCCCTTTCTCTAGTACATCTATGTCAAATTTAATGTCGACTTGGTTTAAATTAAGCAATATGTCTTAGTCTCTTGGAGCTGACTAATGATGATGCAAAGTATTTATTTAGGATGTTAGCTTTAATTTCGTTTTGATCATATGTTAATTTATCTTCATCTTTTAATGAGACTACTCTTGTTGTTTACATTTTGATTGATTTCAAATATATAAATATATGAATATATATATATAGCTACGTATATTTTTGATATCAAATATATGTACTTATATATAGGTCAGTGATGATATCCAAGATATAATTGTATATATAGGTCTGTGTCGATATCAAAGATAGATATGTATAAAAAGTTCTGTGTTTGATATCAAAGGTATGCGTAAGTTTAAATTATGTTTGTTATTATTGTTATTATTATTTTTATTATATAGGTCCGTGTTTAATATTACTGATATGCATGTATATATAGGTCTGATCAAAGATATATCAATATATGCATGGGCGTAATAAAACCAAAGTGTAAGCACAAAGCGATTGAATACATGCAGGAATTCACATTTAACAAAAAAAACACATAAAAAAGGCAAAAAAAAAAAAAAAACACGATAGTCCGTAAGACAGTAGATGACACATACAGACACACACACACACATACAGACACATCACTCCAGTGTATACGCTCACAGTTACACACACACACACACATACACACCAGAACAAGTCCGAGTCAGAAAGATACAAATCCTATACATTCAAAGTCCCTACCATGATCAAAACTAATATCCACTTCCTGTCTGCCTCTGGCATCTCTGTTTCATTTTACCGCCCGATTAGTTCCCATCATTTCCTGGCTTTTTCTTTGTACACACAAATTAGGTCGCCTCGACCCGTCCGCGTCCAACCCATTCCCAGCCCATATACTGACCAACCCTTGCCTAGCGCAGTCTTTGCCTGATGAACTCTGGCATAGTCGATGATCTGACGTCACATGTTCGTCACTTTGTTGAATGACCTCCATCATCCGGCAGATTTCAAGAAGCGACATTCAGCTAATGGATGACTTTAAGTCACCTGACAATTAAAATAAACCTTAGATATTTATGATCATAAGGACTACACCAGTGAAAGTCTGTGGGAGGAAATAGCGCAAGACAGCTTAGCGACAGACTGTGTGTGCTGGTACAAACTACGCCAGAAACAAAAGGAATGAAGTGGCTCTAAACAAAAGAATGAAAAAGAAAGCTGCCCTATTAGACAGTCCTAAAACGGGTGCATTCACATAAAGTTTAGGTAAATATATTGTCAACGTCGATTATGGCAAAATATGTAGGTCACTGTTGGGACTACGTAGCCATTCTATAGACTGGAAGATTAACTTTCGATATTTTGTAAGAAGTGTCCAAGCTTTATAAACATTGTAAGAATTGTTGATGCTTTTTATGAGCATATTTTTACGGTCTTCATTGACTGGCTGAATTCAACAAATTCAAGTGTATGGGGCAAAAATACTATTTAACAAGCAACAGAAAAAAGAATACTTTTTAAAAAGCAAAGCTTAAATATAGGAAAGAGCAGCTAATTACTGTCATTTAGCTCCCTTTCTGCCATATAAAACTAAATTAGTAAATTAATTCGGAAGTACGAATTAACTAATTGATTAATTTTTTGATTTATTTCTGAATTTCTGAATTGTCGACGACTATTAGTAATTGGGCAGGAACTCTGCTTGATCCGGAAATGATTTGCTGGAATTAAATCTATATATACATCCCCATCTCTCATTAAGTAGCAGTTATTTCCATTATTTCGATATCAAACAAAATAATGAATCACCAATAATTAATTAACTAATTGGTTCATTTTTTTTTAATTCTTGTCTTGTCAGGTACAATATATAAGTGTGCAAAGTTTCCACTTGATTCAAGAATAGGAAATGACACAAAAAAATATGTTCCAACATTTGACCAGACAGCTTTGTAAAAAGAATCTCATTCCCTAAAATTGACGTCACGTACGCCCGCTAGAAATCGGCTCGAGATTGATGTAAGGAGTCTACTCTTCTCCAAATCATAGCAACACTATATATGACTAGCAACACTATATGACTAGCAACACTATATGACTAGCAACACTATATATGACTAGCAACACTATATATAACTAGCAACACTATATGACTAGCAACACTATATGACTAGCAACACTATGTATGACTAGCAACACTATATATGACTAGCAACACTATATGACTAGCAACACTATATATGACTAGCAACACTATGTATGACTAGCAACACTATATATGACTAGCAACACTATATATGACTAGCAACAATATATATGACTAGCAACACTATATATGACTAGCAACACTATATATGACTAGCAACACTATATATGACTAGCAACACTATATATGACTAGCAACACTATATATGACTAGCAACACTATATGACTAGCAACACTATATGACTAGCAACACTATGTATGACTAGCAACACTATATATGACTAGCAACACTATATGACTAGCAACACTATATATGACTAGCAACACTATGTATGACTAGCAACACTATATATGACTAGCAACACTATATATGACTAGCAACACTATATATGACTAACTCATTTTGTAATGTGACCAGCTTCTAGTAGTATATTTCACAATGTCTACAAACTTAAACCTTATTTCAAAACAAAGGTCAGAATGTGATGACATTGTCACTACACCTTTCCAATGAAACTCCTCATGGGACGATGACATGCATAGACTGAGAACTTACGTATTCTAGTTCGCTTCTACTGGTCAAACATACGACTCATGTGTGTGTGTGCACATGCAACTTTCTGGCTTGTAATTTATATTTTTTTTTAAACATATGTATAAAACATAGCTATACAATTTTTTAAAAGAAATTACGATTTTTAAGTTGACATTGTATTTAAAAAATATGGGTCATTGTTGGTAATATTTACTTTTATGATTGGATAGACCTGTAACGTGGCAACGAGCTACTAGTTTCTATTGCCCAAGGGTTGCGACGTCGCAGGTCAATGTTAAGGCCTACTGTAATGATCAGTCTCGCACAAGACAAACGGAGAGAAAGGCTCCTTGACAGTTCCATTATTAAATACAAATACAACCTTCTGATATTAACTTCTCATGGAATGTGTGGGTGTGATATGATTATACATTTCGTTTGCTATCGCTGTAGCATGTTATGTTATATGTAATATAATATTTAAGAGACATTTTTCCTCAAGGATAATCAGAATATATTATTATTAATATTCCATAAGTTACAGAAGTTCATAAAAACTAATTAGTACAATCTCAGTTAACGTATGTGTCACTTATGTTTGTAGATATTTTAATGTGCCTTGTCATCAGTTGTATTGTTGTCTCCGGAGAAACATTTCCTTATTTGAATGACGTTACAATTGTCTCGTCTTCCAGAATGAAACTTTGAGCTACTCTGTGACTAAGATTTCGATCTCTATGATGTGCTAACTTGGTTGCATAGTTCACTTGGCAAAGATCAATGCATCAATGAAAGAAATTAAAGACAGGCAGAGGCTACTACACGATCATTGTCACTACCATTAGTAGTTAGAATTTATTTTGTGTGCCAGCAGTGAAGCTATGCTTTACTGCACCCGTAGTTAGGCTATAGGTAATAGTGCTATTAAACTATGGTCCATCTACACAAGCGACTTCTCATCCTACCACACAGCCTAGATGTGCAATAGCATAGAATGCAATGCCAGACGTACATTTATTATATTTCCCCTACATATTGGGTACATTATGAAAAACCACTGCTAACCTCTCGTTTATCCATTTTCAGCTAATCTGCCTCCGAGATATACACATATCATGTAAAGTAATTGAATTCCTCGACATTTTTGGTGTTAAAAAATTCACTATACCATCTCGTTTACTGGACACACAATTGTAGACAGACAGAATTGTTTTGTTTTAACAGTAACGTTGGGGCTAAGATCTTGTGGATGTGTGTGTGTGCTTCTTGTGGGTGGATATTGGGTCACTCACTCGTACCAACCAATCAATCAGTGAATCACTATCTATCTATCTATCTATCTATCTATCTATCTATCTATCTATCTATCTATCTATCTATCTATCTATAAACCAATCAATCAATCTATCTATCTATCTATCTTTCTATCTATCTAACTATTTATCTATCTATTTTTCTGTCTATCTATTTTTCTGTCTGTCTATCTATCTATCTATCTATCTATCTATCTATCTATCTATCTATCTATCTATCTATCTATCTATCTATTTTTCTGTCTATCTATTTTTCTGTCTATCTATCTAACTATCTATCTATCTATTTTTCAGTCTATCTATTTTTCTGTCTATCTATCTATCTATCTATCTATCTATCTATCTATCTATCTATCTATCTATCTATCTATCTATCTATCTATCTATCTATCTATCTATCTATTTTTCTGTCTATCTATCTTTCTGTCTATCTATCTATTCCCCCTCTCTATCTATCTATCTATCTATTTTTCTATCGATCTATCTATCTATCTATCTATCTATCTATCTATCTATCTATCTATCTATCTATCTACCTATCTAACCTGTCTATCTATCCCCCCTCTCTATCCATCTATTTTTCTATCTATCCATCTATCTATCTATCTATCTATCTATCTATCTACCTATCTAACCTGTCTATCTATCCCCCTCTCTATCTATCTATCTATCTATTTTTCTATCTATCTATCTATCTACCTATCTAACCTGTCTATCTACCCCCCTCTCTATCTATCTATCTATCTATCTATCTATCTATCTATCTATCTATCTATCTATCTATCTATCTATCTATCTATCTATCTATTTTTCTATCTATCCATCTATCTATATCTATCTAATAAAGCAGACCTTGCGATGGCATATGATGTAGAAGTCATCTGTTTTTGTGTCCCACAGTTAAAGAGTTTGTCGTGTGGCCAGCACAATGACTAACCGTCTTTTATTTTTCCCCCAACTAATGTGAGGTGCCCATTATAGTTTGATGTGCTCGGGGGCGCCCAAAAAGTCCCACACAATCCTAAATCATCAGGATTCGAACACGCGTCTAGGTTCAGTAACCAAGCACTTTATCACTTTATCACTTTATTACTTAGCTATCACGCCCTATAAGCTTATAGAGTCTACTCCAGACTATAATGAGAACTACATTGTTTCTGTTCTCTAGACATTTATCTTTAGACTAGGCATTCACATGTTGTTTTTTTTGCCAATGGAAAAATTGGGCATTTTTTTTAAATTCGTGCTATGATAGGTAGAATAAATAATTGTTTACATTATCAACTTGTTCGATCGGAGATCAGTTGTGATGTAGTTTATAGTTTTTAGTCATAACTTCTGATATTCTTGCTGAAAATATTGAAACCTGCCTTTTTACATTAATTGCTATTCTTTCAAGTGTTTAAAAAGTAAAAAAAAAATTGTTATAAGTTTTATCCCCTCCCCCCCCCCCAAAAAAAAAAAACCTATTAGCTAATTTTTTTCAATAATTAAATGTCTTGTTCATATACACAACAACAACCCCATACACCATAATACTGCTGAATGTATAACTCTCTTTTCCTTGTTTGATTTCTTTATCTTTGAAGTCGTTATCAAAAAAGAATCAATTTATAATTTCTCTTCTATTTTTAAGTAAAACTTGAGCGGGAACAAAACAACAAAAAAATATAGTTGAAATAATTACAGATTATTTTTTGTTTTTACACTTTGTGAGTCCAGAAAATTAGCCCAATCATCTTTGAATACTTTCATAACGAGTCGAGGTGAGGACTTTGTTTCGGCCTTTTACTCAGTTGGAAAAGTATTGTATCGCTTTTTTACAAAGTTTATATCAAATCACTTTGTATGTGTCTTTGGTAACGTTATTTCTCCCACACCCAATCTTAGGATCAAGTTAAAACTGTTCACAATTATTCATTAGCGTACACATAAATAAAAAAAACAACAACTAATTAGTCAGTAAGTACTTGTAATTAATTTTGTATACCATCAAGGGCAATTAATCCTTATATTAACAGATATTGCTAAATTTGTCGGGTATTGTCCCCTTAAATAAATGTACACGTTTTTTCTCCCACACCCATTCTCGAATCAAGTAGTTTTTCGTAGTTCTTCCCCTTAGATAAGCGTTGATTTTTAAAATGTAAACAAGGTTACAAAGACAGTTTGTGTGAAAACACAAACTCAAAATCGCCCCCCCCCCCCCCCAAGTGGTCCACCCAGGATGGTAAAAAGGCAGATTTCAATATTTTCAGGAAAAACATCATAATGAAATTCTATCACAGACAAATGACAGAGAAGAATGGAGAAAAGAAGGTTGACAGATCTTGTGTGGTGCTCCAGCAGATCAAAAGATAGGTGAAAGTGAATGTGAAGTTAAATGTGAACCTGGCCTAACTGATGTGCCAATGAATATCTAATTGATCTTATTGTTTTACAAAGGTTCAATCTCTTTTTGAAATCCTCAAGGAAAAAAAAACATTTCCTTAGAAAAACAAATTTCCTTTAGTTAAGTGTTCTGTGGATATGGTACATACTTCTCTCCCCTACTAAAGTGCCTCCCGTGTTTGTTACTATTAATAGTGAATAATTGTAAAAGTGGTGTATTTTTATTTAAAAATTGCTTGCATAAATGTAAGTGAAAAGAAAAAAAAAAAGAAAAGAAAAAAAGTAGCCGTTGCATCAGAACTTTAAATGGTCATTTTTCTTTCATAGAATTTCATTCTGATGTTCTTTCTGAAAATATTGAAACCTGCCTTTTTACCTGCCTGGGTGGACTACTTCGGGGGCCGATTTTGAGTTTGTGTTTCTACACAATTTTTGACACAAACTGTCTTTGTAATCGTGTTCGTTTTGTTTTGTTTGCTACCTTTAATCTTAAAGTAAGCAATGTATGCGGCGAGCTTCAGGCCTAGAGACAAAATGCATTTTCCGAAAACCTCTATCGACCTCAATCACCAATCGTAAACAAACAACATTTACCCACGTGGTTCTCTATCTCTTCTATACAAATTACGTAATACACACAGGCTGTCACGTGACAGTTTTTGTTTTCATTGTTTTATCAATATTATCACGTGGCTCAATGTTGTTTGTTTACGATTGATGAATGAGGTCCATTGAATGCCAAATTCCCGTTTCCACATTTATTTTATTATTTGGTTCTTTAAATACAAAAGTCTAAAACACAGACTAAAAACGGAAAATACCTAGGTGTTATAATTGATGAAAAACTGTCATGAATCCCCCATATTGATGAAACTATTTTTAAAAAATTAAACAACGCATTTGGGTTTATTAAAAGAATTTTCTAAAATGTTATTTATCCTGGGTTAGGCCAGTAATAGAATATGCATCCTCTGTTTTCACATTTGACTAGAGTAACATCTTTAGTAAAATCACTAAATTTAGAAAGCCTTCAGGAAAAAAGACTGAAAAGTAAAGTAGCAATTATACATAATTGTTATGAACCATAATCTTCAAATACAAAAACAAAATCTAATAAAATATTAAAAAATACACAAGGATAATGACACATTTCTCGTTCCATAAGCTAAGACAAATTAGTACAAAGGCTCCTTCTTCCTTAGTGCTATTAGAGCATGGAATTGGTTGACTGAGGCAGCCAGAAAAACCAGTGACTTGTCAGAATTTAGGTAATTGGTTGACAATTACATGCATGGCTATATTGACCTAGGAACACGATTGCGGCCTTTTGGGGGGAAATAACGGAAATAAAATACAGAGGTTTGTTTGAAAACTTTTTCGCAAATAGTGGTGTATATCGAATTCGGTTCTTAGTGAGCGTATATGAGTATAAAGAACCTGTGTACAAAATTTAATCCAAATCAATACGACAAATTCTCTCAGGTTTGTACCAGCACCGACTAAAGTAAGCAACTGCTCTCTCAGCTCCATCTACCTTTTGAGACAAGACGGCGCCTTTTCTGCTCGCATCGGTACCCCGAAAAAATAGCGCGGACAAAATAGGCCGACAAAATAGCTCAGAAAAATATATTTCAGTCCTTTTCAAAGAAACACTTTCGATATCTTAAAACATAAATATGCAAACGTTAAGCAAAAATTATCATAAACTAAAATGAATAATTTCAAAATATAACATTTTTTTTACATTCCAAAAACTTACTTTGAAAAGTCAAAGATACTTGTCAGATTTATACACACACACAAACTTTTACAAAGTTAAATTGTAGGAAAAGTCTCTTAGAAATTCCATCACTGTTTGAACGGGGTCAACACATTTCAAAATCCTATTTTTAGCAAGTTATGTATTTTGAACATTAGTTAAAAAGGGGAATGATATAAAATTCAAAGTACTCTTGTGCTCTGCAAATATGGTTTTATATATACTTTCAGATCGATTACTATTGAAAAAGAAACATCAACCAAAATGCTGCCCAGCACAATCCGGTACTTGTATACACATCTTAGATAAGTCCGCGCTATTTTGTCTTGTGCTATTTTGTTATCAGATTTCTCGATAAATAAATCACTCAGTGGTTGGTAACTTACAAATATAATATACAAATATAACATAGATTTAATGAAAATGACATACAAACGAGAATTTCGCTGACATATGTCTGTTGAAGATATAAGTGTCTAGACCTTTAGCAAAATTTAACTCTTTCTCTCGTAATTAACGATACGATCTCATTAAATAAAATTACTTTCTGGTTTTGTCAACTTTAATTTGTGTTATATAAAAAGAGCACGCATTCTCTTACAATTCTATTCCAAAAGTTTTCTGATTAGAAACAAAAATGAATTTATTCATTACAATGGTAGAAGTAGGCCTACAAATGTGAACAATGAACCATTCTGTCAGAACGAGGAACAATACTTACGGAGACAAAGAGTTAAGGTTTTTATTATCAGGACATCAGTCAGCTTTTAGCACAGCTTCTTCTCTTTCCGTAGACTTGGGTTCAACTCCGCTGTATCTTGTAAGATCAGATAATGTCAACACCCCTTCTAAGTCTAGTCTCAGACAGAGCTCGAGCCAAAGTGGTGTACAAGGTAGGGTTACAACAATTACTTTGAACAATCTATATCTAATGAAGATGGGAATTTAGGATTTTTTTTTTTAATTCCTACCGGTAAGAACTATGAACTACTAGGAGGTTCGCGCGCCACGCCTTTAAGTCAGACATATACTACAGATGACTAGGGAAGGGGGGGAACATGACGCAACCACACCTACAGATTAGATCTACAACACCATAACCTAGAACACTTACAATGACAACAAACCAGGATCCAGCTACAAATAGCGCATCCCCTGCTCACAGTTACCAGTACCAGCTTTCTAGACGAAATTAACGCAATTTGCAGAACATCATGAGGTCCCCCTAAATACGTCATTAATCGTTCGAATCATCATATCATTAAATAAATAGCTAGGTAGATGTTAGGGTTAGATAGATCATTTCATCAATTCATTAGGTTCATGACATTAGGCCTACATTAGCTCCTTTCTACTGACAAAACTTGCATACGCGACATGAAAATTTTCAGCTTTAGGTTAGGCTTAGTTTAGGAAATAAAGCTAGGCATAGGTTAATCTTTTAGTGCCGGCGTGAGATCTAAATTAGCGTTAAAGGTTTAGGAAAAAAAAGCTAGGGTAATTAAAGTTTAGTTTAGTAAAAAATCTAGGCAAAATAACGTTTAGTTTAGGAATAAAAGCTAGGCATAGGTTAGTGCCGGCGTCAGGTCTAAATTAGCGTTTAGTTTAGGAAAAAAGCTAGGCATAGGTTAATCTTTTAGTGCCGGCGTGAGATCTAAATTAGCGTTAAAGGTTTAGGAAAAAAAAGCTAGGGTAATTAAAGTTTAGTTTAGTAAAAAATCTAGGCAATATAACGTTTAGTTTAGGAATAAAAGCTAGGCATAGGTTAGTGCCGGCGTCAGGTCTAAATTAGCGGTTAGTTTAGGAAAAAAGGTAGGCATAGGTTAGGCTTTTAGTGACGGCGTCAGGTCTAAATTAACGTTTAGTTTAGGAAAAAAGCTAGGCAAATTGATGTTTATTTTAGGAATAAAAGCTAGGCATGGGTTAGTGCCGGCGTTAGGTCTAAATTAACGATTAGGTTAGGAAAAAAAGCTAGGCATAGGTTAAACTTTTAGTGCCGGCTTCAGGCGTCAGGTCTAAATTAACGTTTAGTTTAGGAAAAAAAGCTAGGCAAATTAATGTTTAGTTTAAGAATAAAAGCTAGGCATAGGTTAGGCTCGTAGTACCGACGTCAGGTCTATGGTAGCGTCTAGTTTAGGAATAAAGGCTAGACATAGGTTTGGCTTAGTACCGACGTCAGGTAATAAAGGCTAGGCATAGGATAGGCTTAGTCCCGACGTCAGGTCTAAGGTAGCATTTAGTTTAATATACACAGGCTGTCGCGTGACAGTTTTTTTTTTACATTTTTTAAAATCTATCTATCTATCTATCTATCTATCTATCTATCTTTCTATCTTTCTATCTATCTATCTGTCTAATATATTATAATGTATCTATCTAATAAGTCTATATATCTAAGTACGAACTAATTCAGACTGTCCGTATGCACGTCCGTTGGTTGATTTTTTGTATCGTAACATCGTGGAATTTCTGCTGTTGATTGTTTAGTTCTCTGGTGTCTTCTCATTTCCTCCTAACCCTTTTGATGCTTCTAATTATCTATAGCAGTTTTGGCTAACCATTTTCAAGTTGAGTGCCTTACATTTCACAATACTCATGCCACTAACTCATGCATTAGGAAACTATCCTTTACATTGGAACCAAGCTTCTGACTCTTTATAAGGCACAATAAGTAGAAGTTTCAAAAGGTCTGATAGCACCTCGTGATGGGTTGGATATGACCCGCTGGCCGTAGTTGGGCAACACTGATATATAGATTTTACATAGCAAGTTGTGGGCTATTGTCACGTGCTAAGCCTTCTAAGCTTTGTGTGAGCAGGTCAGGAGGCGCTGGACCTTTTTCTGCTCACCATTAATTCATTGACAGTAGGCAGATGGTAGCTCTACTGGGTGGGCCCAATCTGTGCACCTCGGTCTGCGACCAAAGGGCTAGAGCCGCCTAAACGACCGGACAGCACAATTAAACTAAACTAAACTACACTAAACTAAACGAACTAACTAAAGAAAACAACCAAACTAAATTTATATAACAACTTATATACACTTTATTGCAAAAAGAAACGAATCAATAAAAATACATGTGCACACACAAAAATAACCTTATAAATGAAAACAACTAAAAAAACCGAATAGACTAAATAAAGTAAACAACTAATCGACCCTACTATATCTATACAACTACAAACACTATCCGACAAACCCAAATATAACACTAATTACCCCAACCGCAATAAATCACCAAAATTCCTTACTACACTTTATTGGACCTAAACTATTATAACTATAACTCCCTCTAAAAAAACTTAATAACTACTAGCTCTAGATTCATAAAACAACAGGGCAGGTTTAAGGCTTAGGCAATTATTAGACGGCAGCAGTTATGCAGCAGTTGCAAAGCAGGAATTATAGCCTGCAATTAATCAAAAATAAAAACATCAGAAAAAAATAAAATAATATAATAACAAACTAGATCTAGAATAACACATACTCAAAACATAGGTATGAGGTAATAACCATTACCTGCATTTAGCTAATAAAAGCCACAAATTTTCAAATTAAGTCTACACCACAACCAACACAGGTTGGGGTAGGCAACAATAAACATCTAATAAGCTAGACCTAGATTTGGTTCAACAAAGCCGCCATGACAGAGACGCTTAGGGTTAGGGCGCAGCCATCTTGTACTATAAAATTAAAATCAAACTGCCAACTTATTTAGCCGTTATCCCAAAAAGGGAATATTAATAAAAAAAAAATTACTTTTAGCACAAGATAATAAAACACAAATATTTAAAACAAAAAGAAAAGATTACAAAGAGAGTTTGTGTTATCAGTGGGGTGGGGGAGGGAGTATCTGAGAGATGGTGTCCGTGCTGCATTTTCAAAAACAATTTTTAAAAAGTTGCTCAAGTCTAAATTCCAACTCGAGCCTACACTATGGAAGGCCAGCTTGTTAACCACTGAGCTATTCAAATACTTTAAAAGGTAGAAGATTTGGTTTTTTGTTAGTTTACAGATTCTAGTGGACGATATAAATTGTTACACAAGGATTATCTCCCCTTAGCTTAATAGGCCCTACTGTCTCTATATTATAAAAATAAATAAATTGTTACGATCAATTGATTAAATATTTTTATTGATTCCTGTGTTGTCATCAATAATGAATAATTGTGCAAAAGTTTCAACTTGATCCGAGAATGGGAAGAGGGAGAATAGCGTGTTCAAGATTCCACCTGGGCAAACAATTGGAGTGAGTTGATATTACTTTCTTAAAAAGTAAATATAACCTTTAATTGGACGCGTTCGCCACTCCATAGATCTATTCAATAAACCCCCTCATAATGTCACAAGTGATCAGACGTACAGGAACTTTGAAATCTTTGCAAAAAAATAACGGAGGACAAAGATTTGATCTTATTCGGTGTTTTTTTTTTACCTTGTCTTGACATTACAAAAAAAAAAAAAAGATTTTTTTAAATTAATATTTATCTAATAGTTTTTTATCATTTTTTTCCCCAACCTTTTTCTTTTCTATTTTTATAAGGAAATATTTTTCGCTAATGTAGCCTACGAACAACAAGGGAAGACAACCGGAATAAATGGACCTGATCAATGTTGGTTTTTGTTCCCTCTGTTCGGGTCTGAACGCATTAAGAAAGAAAAGAAAAAAAATCTGTTTTCTCTCTTTACAGTATTAATGTAAATCTAACCTTTACAGTATTAATGTAAATCTAACCTTTACAGTATTAATGCAAATCTAACCTTTACAGTATTAATGTAAATCTAACCTTTACAGTGTTAATGTAAAACGCCTTCCCAAGAAAGTAACCTTGATATAATTTCCTTCTTCGAGTCTCCCCCCTAATTCTATAACTTATTATAAATATATCTTTTTTTTTATAGAAATAGCAATGATGTTTCGATTCCTTAAAACAGTCATTTGTAGGTCAATAAGATGTACAAAATAGTGAAGATTTACAAAATAGTGAAGATGTACAAAATAGTGAAGATTTACAAAATAGTGAAGATGTACAAAATAGTGAAGATTTACAAAATAGTAACAATGTACAAAATAGTAAAGATTTAAAAATAGTAAAGATTTACAAAGTATTAAAGATGTACAAAATAATGAAAATGTACAAAATAATGAAGAAGTACTAAATAGTGAAGATGTACAAAATAGTAACGATGTACAAAATAGTGAAGATTTACAAAATATGAAAGATTTACAAAATAGTGAAGATTTACAAAATTGTGAAGATGTACAAAATAGTGAAGATGTACAAAATAGTGAAGATTTACAAAATAGTGAAGATGTACAAAATAGTGAAGATGTACAAAATAGTGAAGATGTACAAAATAGTGAAGATGTACAAAATAGTGAAGTACAAAATAGTGAAGATGTACAAAAAAAAATGAAAATGTACAAAATAGTGAAAATGTACAAAATAGTGAAGAAGTACAAAATAGTGAGGATGTACAAAATTGTGAAGATGTACAAAATAGTGAAGATGTACAAAATAGTGAAGTACAAAATAGTGAAGATGTACAAAATAGTGAAGATGTACAAAATAGTAACGATGTACAAAATAGTGAAGATTTACAAAATATTAAAGATGTACAAAATAGTGAAGATTTACAAAATAGTGAAGATGTACAAAATAATGAAGATGTACAAAATAGTGAAGATGTACAAAATAGTGAAGATGTACAAAATATTAAAGATTTACAAAATAGTGAAGATTTTCAAAATAGTGAAGATTTGGCTCTTTGTCAATACAATGATTCTATTAGTTTTTCTATCAATTATTCATTCTATCAATTATTCTGTCATTTATTCATCAATTGAGATGAACTTAAATTAGTTGATAGCACCTATTCTAAAACTGTATTTTTCTGACCAAAAACAAGTGTATCTACTATTAAATCTATATCCAGACACATAAATACATTAAATAAAATGAATAGCATGTGAAGCCAATGCTCCTTGTACTTTTTGTAATTGTGTATCAATCGCAGTTTTGACAACGACCTCTCTGTTGAACAAATCAACACTGGGGAAGGTGTGGCAATGCATTGACAAAGTTTGAAATTCGTAGTCTAAACAAACAAAAAAAGCGGCGATCAAATCGAGCTATTTCTGCAAACTCCATTTTCACACTTTCGAAGTCATTACACTAAAGACATACTTCTATGTAGATTCTTTTCAGGGGGTCTCAAGAGATTTATTAGCATCTAGATTTCGCCTCTGGGTAACCAACTTTTACATAGCATATATATCAACTCACTCTGTCTTTCTGTCTGGTAAAATGTTTAAACATGTGTTTTTTTTTCTAATTTCCTATTCTAGAATCCAGTTCAAACTTGTGTACACTTACTTACTGAACCTGACAATACAAGAATCAATAGAAAAAATTAAACAATTAGTTCATTAAAGGTTGATGACTAATTATTTTGTTTGATTTTGAAGTAATAGGAACAAATGCTACTTAGAGATGTGGATATATATATATATATATATATATATATATATATATATATATATATATATATATATATATATATATATATATATATATGCGAAGCGTGGTCGAGAACTTGGTTGCCATTCTCGGATGAAGCCAAAATTTTGCATCATAATTCATAGTCGATAATTAGTACTAATTAATTAATTTGTTTTATATATCGGAAAGGGAGCTAAACCCTGTGATTTTCAGATAAATGGCAGCAGTTTGCTATTCTTCTCCTTTAGAGAAGTTGTTTTTTTTTTTTTTTTTAAAAGTATTATTTCTATTGCTTGTTTACTAACTTTGATTGCGCTTACATTTCTGGACTTGACAAAAAGCAGAACAGCGTATCGAAGTTTACCGCCTTTTTTTTTTAGTGGTGCTGCTTGGTTTTCTTTTCCCTTTAAAGAACATAAAGTCATTTGTTTAATGCCAAAATAAAATTGGAGGATATAAGCGTATGGTTTCTAGAAGACCATCCTACCATCCTACCATCATGTAAATTATACTCGCCCATTTGAATTGCAGAAGCGCCAACTTTGATATGCGAGGAGGAAAACACAGACACACTTTGCAGAGAGATCTGTGACGTGTCAAACACTTCTTGCGCCATTTTGAAATTATGGTTTTCGCAGGAAACATATTACGCATGTTGGTTGAAAGGCCATTGTTCTTGTGACAGGTGGGGAAATGTGACGTGTGTTTGGCACGTTTTATGTCTAGGGGATGATTATTTTTAAAGCTATCACACCCCCACTTATCAGCATATGAATCGGGAGCAGGCACGCAACGAGACAAAGCAATGAAAGATAGATACAAAAGTTAAAATAAAGGATATTTATTTACATAAATATACATATAATAATAAAAAGGGGGAGGGTTTGCATCTATCTCTAGTATATTCTCTGTTTAATCATCACTCTTGCACATAATAAGAGAGTATGTCACTTTGTCCTCTGACTTAGCTGGTTGTCCTGTTGATGTCGCAGCTGGCTGGGTCCTGGCTTGAGGTTCTGCAGCTGGAGGTGGCGCTCTAGCGGATAGAGGGACGCCGGCGATATAGCTCTTGTGGAGTCTCAGTCCCAAGTTCTAGTATCTGTAGTGGGCACAGTATGGCGGGTGGCCGGATACCGTGGGCACAAGGTTACTGCGGGCAGAGCGGATCTGCCGTGGGCAGCGTAGTTGACAGGATATGTCCAGTGAGTTGCAGAGGGTTGGCGTAGCTATGACGTCTCGCACAGATCTGACTCTATAGGGACGTCGCGCCTAATAGTTTGACAGGTGGGCTGTCGAATAGGCGGGCAATGCCGATAGCGCCAGGTAGTAGAGCTGAGTAGATCTCAGTAGGCAAATGCAGCGCTGAATAGCACTAAGCACATAGATAGGCAAATAGGCAGGTCTCAGTAGGACAGTGCAGTGCTGGATAGCACTCAGCACATAAATAGGCAGACACCTGAGGGAGGCTGCGGATAAACAAAGACAAGTTAGGACATGTCTCTCATGCATCTTATCGATGCCCTCGACTGAGGTGCATTCGTCAGATTGGTAAAATTGCTTTAGAGCATAAAGGGGAGATGATGACAAATGGGATTTGGAAAATAGATGGCAGATAGTGGCAATATAGAAATGTACATAAAAGGGGAAATAATAATATAAGAATGTACATAGAAGGGGAAATAATAGTCTTAAATAAACAACACTGGTGGATAGAGAAAGAAAAGGGGGGGGGGTGAGTTGGGCGGTGGTCAGTGACCGAGACGCTTTGTTTGCATATGACCGTGGGTCGAGAACAATGGAGCGTGCTTGAATGTCCCTTCAAGCGTCGCAACTCTCATTAGAGTAAAATGAGTAAAGGGGAGATAATTCGTTACAGGGGAGATAACTCGTATCTCTCTTCTAGACGCAGTATCAGTGCGCTAGTAAGATTATCAAGGCGGCCAACCGAGATAAAGGAAATAAAATAAGATGTACAAATATATACATGGTTGCATCAACGATCAATTGAGCAACGTAGCATTAATAGATTAATGCAATACATAAATAAATACATAGGACATGTTTATGTTTTCTACTTACGCCAGTGAGAAATACACAATGCACTAATTAAATATAAATGAACTAAGCAAAATACACATGATAAAAATCCAATTGAAATATACACAGAGTAATTAAGATGGAACTTGTGATTAAGTTCGGCTTACCACCAGGTATTCCTCTAGGAGGGAGAATAAATAATATAGTCCAGACTCGATAGCTCAGCTCGAATGCGAAAGAGAGGGTGATTTGAGTTGGTTTACTATATATATATATGCCTGAAAAGTGTGGGCGGACACCGGAAATGTCCAAGGCTTAGCATTATCTTACACGTGGGTGAAGTAGACTTGAGATGGGAGTGGCACATGGGATATCAGGCGGTGTGTTGACCAGGGTAATCTATTAGATCAAAGAGAGACGTGAGAGAAGGGGGGGGGGGGAGAAGGATTAGCTTGTGTTCAAACCAAGGTGGTTGTCAACCGCGATCGTCCTTCAGACATCCGGCGGTAAGACAAAAGAGATTGTGTGTCTACCTTTCCCCGATCAAGGGCAGATAAATGAAGGGACGCGCCTTAGCTATCTCCAATGTGGTCACTAAGTCTAGCCTGGAGAGGAAAAGGTGTGGCGGGTGAATGATTTAGGGGTAGGATGGGGGAATAATTAAAATAAAATAAATAAATAATGAAAAATAATAATTAATGCTGTGATAAAATTGAGTGACTCTGACAGCGAGTTTTTGACTTGTCACATACGCCGCCGCCAAGATGGATCTATCGCAGAAAGATCCATAAAGTGCGAGCAGACTGATGTCACTCTAACTTTAAGATCAGTTGTTATCACAGCATTAGAAAAAAAAATCTGGAAAAATAAGGGGTAGCCAGGCCAGGAGGAGAGTCTGTCCAAGTCTGTCCGTGGTCTACTTTCCGTCCCTGATTATGTGGTCACCTGGGTGAAACATGTGGGGCTGCTGGGGAGAGTAGATTGGGCGATTGGATGAGTTATATTTCCTTCCTGGGGCGGATTGGGGAGGGTGATTGGGGCTTAGGCGGGGTGCCCAAGGCACGTGTGCACGTTCGGGCTTACCTCCGAAGCCGCTGTGAGGCGCTTCTTCACGAGAGTAAGTAGTCAGCTTACCTCGGTATCGTCTGACATGATCAATGTCAGGGAAGAGTGGCCTGATAAAGAATGTGGAGTTCTGCCGGAGAACGTCCCCACGAATGCGATGATCTGGCTTACATCGCGGCTTCCTGACACGGTCGATGCCAGGGAAAGGTTGACATTGAGTGGTAGCTGCGGAGCCACGAAGGGAAATGTTTTCACGAGCGCGAGGGTTCGGCTTACCTCGTGACTTCCTGACACTATCAATGCCAGGGAGAGGTTGATTCAGAATGGTGGCTGAGGAGCCATCGCGAGAAGTGTTTTCACGAGCGCGAGGGTTCGGCTTACCTCGTGACTTCCTGACACTATCAATGTCAGGGAGAGGATTTGGAATGAAGGCTGAAGAGCCATGAAAAGGAATGAGTCCTCGAGAGCAAGGGTTCATCTTACCTCGGGGCATTCTGACACTGTCAATGTCAGAGGAAGGATGCATGATCTTGGCTGAGCAGCCTGGGTCAAGTAGACCTTCACGAGCGCGGGTGTACGACTTAACCCGTGACTTCCTAGCAGTATCAATGCCAGGGTGGAGTGGTCTGAGCTTCGCTGATGAGTCGGGACTATGCGGGTTAGTGTGGCGACCAGGGCTTCCAACCGGCTGGTTGCAGCCACGTTTCTGCTTCGTCGATCTACCGACGGGCAGAGAGAAGTATGGCTTGTTGACTACTCCAAGAGGGACATATTTGGAGCCTAGAATGAAGTCATACACTGGCGTGTCCATGACGGCTGCGTCAATGGTGCCATGTACGTACATGCATTCTACGTGGACCCTAGCAATAGGAAGAACCCTTGGAGGAATCTCACGGTCAAGGGACTGAATCGTCACAGTTCTATCTGTGAGATCAGCCGGATCAACCAGTGCTTTGCAGATAACTGAACTTACCGCACAGCCTGTGTCGAATAGGGACCGGACGTACCGCCCGTTAACCAGAATGGTCTCTATCCCGGGGGAAGATGAGACAGGGTGAGGAAGTGCCGGTAGGACTTCCGTTTTCGTGGGGCCAAGGGCAGTGTGTTCAGGGGCCACAGTCAGTGTTGATATGACGTATGGGTCGCCCGCTGTTCTATCAGTCCGTGTTTGCTGATTAGATGCGGAGGGTTTGGGGACCGCGGTCATTACTGAAATGGTCTGTGAGGCCTGCTGCTTTTGGCGGTTGGGTTGGTGGCTACGCATGCTGTTGTTGCAGTCACGGTAGGCACGGTTAGGTTTGTTGCCACGCGTGCTGTTGTTACAGTCACGGTGGGCTTGGTTGTTCTGGTCATGACGAGGCTTACGTGCTGGGAAGTTGCCGTTTTTGCGCAAGGCTGATTGTTGGACTGGTGCCTTTTTAGGTAGGGGTTGGCTTGGGGGCATGGGCTGAATTGGGGCGTCGCAGTTTGCAGGACTATTAGACTGAGCAGGAGGGTTGGGCTGGGTAGACAATGTGGAATCGTCGAGAGGGGGGATATCAGGTATGAAAACTTCATCCTTAGCAGCAACTTCTGTGTCCGTTTGGGCAGTGCACCCTGTTTGGACGTGAATCGTGGTTTTACTCTCCTCTGCTTCCTGGTCTTGTCTTGCCGGTGTGATGTTCAGCTCGAAACTCTGCGGTCTATAGCGCTGTCTGATTTCTAGTATTTCCTGTCTAATCGCATTCAATGCCAATTCATGCTCCCTGGCTAATCTTCTTTCTTCCTCTTCGTCTTCCTTTCTTTTTTCTTCCTTTTCGTTTTCCTTTCTCTTCTCTTCCTTTTCGTTTCTATCAAAGGCCTCAAGCCGTTCCCTCACATATTCTCTCCGCTCTGCATCATCATCATATAGGTAGGCCGCGATGTATTCAAATTCATCTATCTTCTGTTTCCTGTCAGAGTCCTCTTCGGAGCGTGAGTCGTTGGCCATGGTGATGAGGGGTGGGTAATGAGAGGTACTAGGATGGTGGAGGGGCAGATAGAATGGATAATAGGATTGAGCTAGAATTAAAGAAAGTGGGTTAGTGAAAGTGAGTCGCTGGTTATAGGGAAGAGTGCAAAAGGAATGTGGTGTCTGCCTACGTTAATCACAAAGTTCCTGCAAGAAAATATTACACATGAAATGCAATAATAATAATAGATAAAATATGACAAAAGTGACACTCTTGATAATGCGAAGTGATGATACTTATAAATACTTTTAGAAAAATATTGATAGGGAATTTAGTTATTGCTGCCTGTTCGTGCCTGCTGTACTAATGGGTTAAAATCCCGGACGGGCCCCCAAAAATGTGACAGGTGGGGAAATGTGACGTGTGTTTGGCACGTTTTATGTCTAGGGGATGATTATTTTTAAAGCTATCACACCCCCACTTATCAGCATATGAATCGGGAGCAGGCACGCAACGAGACAAAGCAATGAAAGATAGATACAAAAGTTAAAATAAAGGATATTTATTTACATAAATATACATATAATAATAAAAAGGGGGAGGGTTTGCATCTATCTCTAGTATATTCTCTGTTTAATCATCACTCTTGCACATAATAAGAGAGTATGTCACTTTGTCCTCTGACTTAGCTGGTTGTCCTGTTGATGTCGCAGCTGGCTGGGTCCTGGCTTGAGGTTCTGCAGCTGGAGGTGGCGCTCTAGCGGATAGAGGGACGCCGGCGATATAGCTCTTGTGGAGTCTCAGTCCCAAGTTCTAGTATCTGTAGTGGGCACAGTATGGCGGGTGGCCGGATACCGTGGGCACAAGGTTACTGCGGGCAGAGCGGATCTGCCGTGGGCAGCGTAGTTGACAGGATATGTCCAGTGAGTTGCAGAGGGTTGGCGTAGCTATGACGTCTCGCACAGATCTGACTCTATAGGGACGTCGCGCCTAATAGTTTGACAGGTGGGCTGTCGAATAGGCGGGCAATGCCGATAGCGCCAGGTAGTAGAGCTGAGTAGATCTCAGTAGGCAAATGCAGCGCTGAATAGCACTAAGCACATAGATAGGCAAATAGGCAGGTCTCAGTAGGACAGTGCAGTGCTGGATAGCACTCAGCACATAAATAGGCAGACACCTGAGGGAGGCTGCGGATAAACAAAGACAAGTTAGGACATGTCTCTCATGCATCTTATCGATGCCCTCGACTGAGGTGCATTCGTCAGATTGGTAAAATTGCTTTAGAGCATAAAGGGGAGATGATGACAAATGGGATTTGGAAAATAGATGGCAGATAGTGGCAATATAGAAATGTACATAAAAGGGGAAATAATAATATAAGAATGTACATAGAAGGGGAAATAATAGTCTTAAATAAACAACACTGGTGGATAGAGAAAGAAAAGGGGGGGGGTGAGTTGGGCGGTGGTCAGTGACCGAGACGCTTTGTTTGCATATGACCGTGGGTCGAGAACAATGGAGCGTGCTTGAATGTCCCTTCAAGCGTCGCAACTCTCATTAGAGTAAAATGAGTAAAGGGGAGATAATTCGTTACAGGGGAGATAACTCGTATCTCTCTTCTAGACGCAGTATCAGTGCGCTAGTAAGATTATCAAGGCGGCCAACCGAGATAAAGGAAATAAAATAAGATGTACAAATATATACATGGTTGCATCAACGATCAATTGAGCAACGTAGCATTAATAGATTAATGCAATACATAAATAAATACATAGGACATGTTTATGTTTTCTACTTACGCCAGTGAGAAATACACAATGCACTAATTAAATATAAATGAACTAAGCAAAATACACATGATAAAAATCCAATTGAAATATACACAGAGTAATTAAGATGGAACTTGTGATTAAGTTCGGCTTACCACCAGGTATTCCTCTAGGAGGGAGAATAAATAATATAGTCCAGACTCGATAGCTCAGCTCGAATGCGAAAGAGAGGGTGATTTGAGTTGGTTTACTATATATATATATGCCTGAAAAGTGTGGGCGGACACCGGAAATGTCCAAGGCTTAGCATTATCTTACACGTGGGTGAAGTAGACTTGAGATGGGAGTGGCACATGGGATATCAGGCGGTGTGTTGACCAGGGTAATCTATTAGATCAAAGAGAGACGTGAGAGAAGGGGGGGGAGAAGGATTAGCTTGTGTTCAAACCAAGGTGGTTGTCAACCGCGATCGTCCTTCAGACATCCGGCGGTAAGACAAAAGAGATTGTGTGTCTACCTTTCCCCGATCAAGGGCAGATAAATGAAGGGACGCGCCTTAGCTATCTCCAATGTGGTCACTAAGTCTAGCCTGGAGAGGAAAAGGTGTGGCGGGTGAATGATTTAGGGGTAGGATGGGGGAATAATTAAAATAAAATAAATAAATAATGAAAAATAATAATTAATGCTGTGATAAATTTGAGTGACTCTGACAGCGAGTTTTTGACTTGTCACAGTTCTGTCCATCTCAGGGCTGTATTTCTGGAAGGGCAGGCGGGGCTACAGCTCAGGACCTTCACTAGAAAAGGGCATCCACAAAAGAGAAAAATGTATCGACATTTGGACGGGTTAGATACTTTTAATTATTTTTATTGTTAGTTTTTTTTCTCATTTTCCACGCTTAAACTTTAAATCTTACTTCAGGTGGCAACAATGTCACGTGATTAGGAAGGTCCGCTTGTAGCTGTAGCATGCTAAAAATATGTACAGCTTCGGATTTACGGCAGTACGTCAACCCTAATCCTTACCCTCCACAAACTCAAACATATACACTTTAAAAAAAAATATGCAAGATAAATATTTTTTTTTAAATAGTGGGATTTTATTGGCAGAGAATGTATTTGAGCCATTTCAATTCTAGTGGAGTCCTTTTTACCTAAAAGTATTTGTATTCCTTTGTGAATCTTGATTGAAGCTTTAGAAAGAGTTGAGGGGCCTCCACGTGCTTATACCCTGCCCACTTAGGATGAATGCACCCATGTTAGCTGGGACGGATTTGGGAAGGCAGGCGAGGCTACTGTAATCGGACCTCCACAAGGGCCCCCATACCTCCCTCCCATCCAAACCCCACAAAAGAGAAAAAATTCATATTTCAACGGGTCAGCAGCTTTACGTTTAAACGCTTCACCTTCGGAAAAGAAAAAAAGTAGCAGTTGCATCAGAACTTTGAATGATCTAAAATATCTTGATGTCCAATTTTTCTCATCTTTTCTAGTTTTTGGGATTTGAAAGAAAATGACAAACGGACTGACAGACCACACAAAACTAATAGCGGCTATTCCCCTTTCGGGGTTCGCTAAAAAAATGAGTTTTCTGTTTTTGTTGTAAATATGCAAAAACATGTAAGCCATATTTTAAATGGATTTTTAAAAATTAACTAATTTGAAAAAAATTTTTTTTTTGTTCACACCAGCTGTGCATTGTAGATAGCTGTTAAAATATGCACTCCTTACTGATACTTGTTAAAATTGAGAAGGGATTAAGGAGGCTCTACAGCAGAATAGATAAATTGGGAAATGATGTACTATCTCACCTGACTTGAGCGACGACATCGTCCTATTTCTGGACAAACAAAAAAAGGTCGGCTGTTGCAATAACCGTGCTATTACTTTGGATATGATTTTCATCAGGCAAGTAAAATGTTGGAAACAGTACCTGGACTTGTACGCTGCCTTCACTGATCTCATCTAAGCAATGACTCACTGAGTCGCCATAGTTTGTGGAGGATTTTATCTCTGCTCAGATGCCCCAAAGTAGGTTTGTGAGGGTCAAATCAGGAGATATCAGGTACAATGGCTACCCATAAGCTAATTTCTATCAAGTTCAATTCAGGCGCCATTTTTCTTTCTCTGGCATTAAGGAATGCAGTTTAAAGCAGATGACATCTGAAAGAGACAATAGGAGAGCTCTCACGAAGATCGTGGACACATATGTGAGGAACAGAGAAAATACTTTACAGACTCAGAAGACGAACACAAAATATACCCTCGGCAGACAACGGCATTTGTCTGCATCAAGTATTATGCAGGTCTCAACTTAGCAAAGGGATTTGCGTAGTCATGTGAAACACTGCTCTCATTCTTAATCTTCGGAATCCAAGACATTGCAATTATTAATGACATTGTCATAGATCTACATTTATATATTTATGTTTAATGACATTGTCATAGATCTACATTTATATATTTATGTTTAATGACATTGTCATAGATCTACATTTATATATTTATGTTTAATGACATTGTCATAGATCTACATTTATATATTTATGTTTAATGACATTGTCATAGATCTACATTTATATATTTATGTTTAATGACATTGTCATAGATCTACATTTATATATTTATGTTTAATGACATTGTCATAGATCTACATTTATATATTTATGTTTAATGACATTGTCATAGATCTACATTTATATATTTATGTTTAATGACATTGTCATAGATCTACATTTATATATTTATGTTTAATGACATTGTCATAGATCTACATTTATATATTTATGTTTAATGACATTGTCATAGATCTACATTTATATATTTATGTTTAATGACATTGTCATAGATCTACATTTATATATTTATGTTTAATGACATTGTCATAGATCTACATTTATATATTTATGTTTAACCTTGTTAGCATGAAAAGCTAGCTAAGTTGTTTGGGCGTCGTGGAAATAACACGAATGTCGACGGTTCGATCCCTGGTCATTTCTTATATTTCTCAATGACAAATAAACTATGAAAGTTTATTTTACTTTCATGTATTTTTGATTTGATATGGACCAAGCTTGTTCTGGGCAGCATTGAGGCAACACAGTTTTGAGTAATCTATTTATATACGTCCTAAATGAACAAGAAAACTTCCCAACAGAAACCAGGTGTCTTCATAGTGTCAATGTTGTCAGTGTTGTTGTTTTAAAGCAAATACAATCACATTTTAAAGTTGATCCTCATGGTGGCTGGGTTTAGTCTTTCAAATTGATCCTCATGGTGGCTGGGTTTAGTCTTTCAAATTGATCCTAATGGTGGCTGAGTTTAGTCTTTCAAATTGATTCTCATGTTGGCTGAGTTTAGTCTTTCAAATTGATTCTCATGGTGGCTGGGTTTAGTCTTTCAAATTGATTCTCATGTTGGCTGAGTTTAGTCTTTCAAATTGATTCTCATGTTGGCTGAGTTTAGTCTTTCAAATTGATTCTCATGTTGGCTGAGTTTAGTCTTTCAAATTGATTCTCATGTTGGCTGAGTTAAGTCTTTCAAATTGATTCTCATGGTGGCTGAGTTTAGTCTTTCAAATTGATTCTCATGTTGGCTGAGTTTAGTCTTTCAAATTGATTCTTATGATGGCTGAGTTTAGTCTTTCAAATTGATTCTCATGATGGCTGAGTTTAGTCTTTCAAATTGATTCTCATGATGGCTGAGTTTAGTCTTTCTAATTGATTCTCATGATGGCTGAGTTTAGTCTTTCAAATTGATTCTCATGATGGCTGAGTTTAGTCTTTCAAATTGATTCTCATGTTGGCTGAGTTTAGTCTTTCAAATTGATTCTCATGGTGGCTGGGTTTAGTCTTTCAAATTGATTCTCATGTTGGCTGAGTTTAGTCTTTCAAATTGATTCTCATGTTGGCTGAGTTTAGTCTTTCAAATTGATTCTCATGTTGGCTGAGTTTAGTCTTTCAAATTGATTCTCATGTTGGCTGAGTTAAGTCTTTCAAATTGATTCTCATGGTGGCTGAGTTAAGTCTTTCAAATTGATTCTCATGTTGGCTGAGTTTAGTCTTTCAAATTGATTCTCATGTTGGCTGAGTTTAGTCTTTACAATTGATTCTCATAGTAGCTGGGTTTAGTCTTTCAAATTGATTCTCATGTTGGCTGAGTTTAGTCTTTCAAATTGATTCTCATGTTGGCTGAGTTTAGTCTTTCAAATTGATCCTCATGGTGGCTCTGTTTAGTCTTTCAAATTGATTCTCATGTTGGCTGAGTTAAGTCTTTCAAATTGATTCTCATGTTGGCTGAGTTTGTTGTGTTGCAGTCAAACCATTCCAAACATTTTGGTGGTCAACAAGTTAAGACTATCGGTACAAAACACAAGTGAGATAAAATTAAGTTTGTCAAAATAGAGGGTGGCATTCTTACCACACTCCTCCAATCACGTAAAGTATATCTATTTGGAGTGTGACAATCTTGGAGACATTGACAGAACTGTCTCTTCTACACTTGGAGACATTGACAGAACTGTCTCTTCTACACTTGGAGACATTGACAGAACTGTCTCTTCTACACTTGGAGACATTGACATAAGTGTATCTTCTACACTTGGAGACATTGACAGAAGTTTCTCTTCTACACTTGGAGACATTGACAGAACTGTCTCTTCTACACTTGGAGACATTGACAGAACTGTCTCTTCTACACTTGGAGACATTGACGGAACTGTCTCTTCTACACTTGGAGACATTGACAGAACTGTCTCTTCTACACTTGGAGACATTGACAGAAGTGTCTCTTCTACACTTGGAGACATTGACAGAAGTGTCTCTTCTACACTTGGAGACATTGACAGAAGTGTCTCTTCTACACTTGGAGACATTGACAGAACTGTCTCTTCTACACTTGGAGAAAGAGAAATGAAGTAGAGACAAATTATTTTCTTATTTATTTGTTTGGCTCGGGGTTTAAAAGTATTTTTCCTGAAAAAAAAAATTGAATTAAATAAACACAGCTTCGCATTTGATTTGAGACTTGCACATTTCAACAGCCTCCAATATTTTGTATTTCAATCATTTCGAGACGAAAGTTTAGTTAGGGTTAAGGTTAGGGTATAGTTTAATAAGTGCACATAGTTTACAGGAAGAGAGCAAGTCAAGAAAATATAATCCAATGTTGCCAAAAGGTTAGTGCTAGGGTCTGCGTTTATGTCCCCTCAGTCTAGCACAGCCTTTTTGTCTCGAGGCCACATTCCTGACACGTGTGTCCCTGTTGTTTCATCGCTAAAATTCCAATGCAACCAATTATGCACACTGTTCAGAAATTTCACTGTGCCAGTCAAGACTGAGTGACGGGCTGAATATGGCCCCAAGGTAGTAGTTTAGACATCACTGTTCTAATACTGAATACTTTGTGCCTAGCCTCTCGACGTTATGAGGTTATCAGTTAGACTTGTAAATAAAATAAGTGTTGAAATTTAGTTCATATAGTATGATACTAAGATAAGTAAAAAGTTATTATTCCGACTCTCGGATTATAACGTTGGTAGCCCACGTGATATTGAATAAAATTTTTCAGTAAAACAATATATAGTATTAGCCTGAGAAACCAAGAGAGTCAGCTGTCACCTGTCCTCTGTGTGTGGGAATGATTGCGTGCCTTTTAGTCTGACTTCAATGATTTCATTTCAACTATCAGAAAATGAATGAAATGGGCAATTGTAGAAGAGATTTGTCAACTCAATTCTCTTTCTCTCTCTTTTCTCTCTCCTGCCTTTCTTTTTTTCTTCATCGTTTCTCTCTTTACCTCTCCTGTTCTCTCTCGCGCTCACTCCGACTCTCTCGTGGCCACTCCTTCCTTGTATTTAACTAGTCCATATCAGCCACATAAGCTGACAAGTATAGACTTCCCTACTTCTGCCGCTATGTTTACATAAAAAAGCCCCAGTTTAAGCAAAGGGCGGCAACTTTCGCCAAACGTGAGAACCTCTTGATGAAAGTTTCTTAGATTTGAAGCTAATCCTCGTATCATGGACAGCTCATCAAGCCTTGAGCCAAACTCACTGTGTCAGAGAGGCTCAAGGCTTAAAGGACAAGGTTTGAAGACCACTGATCAATGTTTGAAATCAAAGCTTGTATCAATCAATCTAAACGGAAAAAAGAAGAAACTGATCCTTTTTGAGAGAGAGAGAGAGAGAAAGAGTGAGAGAAAGCATTATGTCTCAGTTTCAATATAATCTGCTACGCTCGCAAAAAAAAAAAGAGTTTTCCTCTCACTAAAGTTGATTAAATGTTATTTTCCTCCTAACTCTGAAGACTGTGTAGATAAACTTGTTTGGCTGTTCAGTGACGTCATCATTAAATGTGCACAAATAGTCAGTCTCAAATTATTCCGAATGCCAATGTTACCAACGATGTGCGACATACAGGCATTCTATAGAATAAGTTACTTTGCCTGTAACACATCTTCTACTCAAAAGCACCGAGAATTATCTTTTAATTCTTGACTTGCTACGAAAAACTACCTCTACAAGAGGATAGATAGATAGATAGATAGATAGATAGATAGATAGATAGATAGATAGATAGATAGATAGATAGATAGATGGACGAACGTTTTGCTGACGGACGGACAGACAAACAGATAGATAGATAGATAGATAGATAGATAGATAGATAGATAGATAGATAGATAGATAGATAGATAGATAGATCACTTAGGCTTTACTTATCCATTTTGCTAACAGCTGTGTTACTGTTTTTTAACTTACTATGCTATCGCTTTAGCGACTGAGCTTAAGGTTTCTTCTCATGACATGGGCACATTACGTAGTCTAGCAATGAGTTGACATTTGGCACCAACCTGGCATCAGTGCTGCATGACAACAAATATAGAAAGGCTACCATACCCCTCCCCACCAAACCAGTTCTGTTTTTCTATTCCATTCGCAGTTCAGTTGTGACATTTTTTAAACCATTTTTTGGTAGAGAAAACATGGCTGGTGACAGCTGAAGCCATACTCTCTGAAAGTAAAATCTTAACTTCCGGTTAGTGAAGGGCTTTTTATTCCCAGAGACTGTTGGTTAAGGCTTCATTGTCCAACGACGTGTAATATTAATGTGAGACGACTGGTGTGTCATAGCACTTTCCCTGATGTTACATGTCATGTAATACTAGAGTAGTAGGACCGGCGTCTCTTAGCACTTTTTATGAAGATAATAAAATGCATTATTAGATTGATAGGACTGGTGTGTCATAGCACTTTCCCTGAAGTTACATGACATGTAATACTAGTGTTACTTTTTTTAAGAGAAACAATCTATTTAGCATGTATATAAGTTGGACATAATTTAAAACAACAATTAATAAGTAGTTTATCATATTATCGCCTGAACTACAGAGTCCCTGAATGGCAACAGAACACTGAAAACTAAAGGGAATTTGTTTTGTTCACGAAATGTTTTTTTCTTGAGGAATAAGAGATTGTCCCTTTACACAACAATTAGAGCAATTATATATTCATTATAAGACATTACTCAGGCCAGGTTAACATCTAACTTCACATTCACTTTCACCTATCCTTTAGTCTGTGGACCGCTGGGGCACAACACAAGATCCGTCAACCTTCTTTCTCCATTCTTCTCTGTCATTTGTCTTTGATAGAGTTTCATTCTGATGTTCTTTCTGAAAATATTGAAACCTGCCTTTTTACCTGCCTGGGTGAACCTCTTCGAGGGCCGATTTTGAGTTTTGTGTCTGCACACAAACTGTTTTTGTAACCTTGTTTTATAAGAGGACTTCTTTCAGCAATGTCTCTGAATGCATTATTAGAGGGCTGGCGTGTCTTAAGACTTTGTCTGAAGCTAAAGATATGTAATATAAACATTAGTACACTGATGTCTACAAAAAAAATATATTTCTGTTGTAGACGAATCATTGAAACTAGACAGAGCAGACACGTAAAGTCCTATTAGCTGTAGGCCTGTAGTGCTGTGTTGAGGCAAAGAATGACAAAATGCTAAAAACCAGCTTAGGTTGACCGGACAAATTACCATTGCAACATGAGCTGTCTTTGATGTGACCTTTGCAACATGTATTGTTTGGACATTTGATCATTAAACATTTGTCTGGACATTTGACCATTCAACATTTGTCTGCACATTTCAGCACTCAATATTTGTCAGGACATGTGGCCATTACAACTTGAGCTATCTAGGGTACATACAAGAGAGCTGGCACATTGTGTCTGTCTTTGAGTAGCTTACACTCAGTTTAGTTCAAGTCAAAATACGCGAATAGTTTGTTTTTGTTTCTCTCTCTCTCTCTCTCTCTCTCTCTCTCTCTCTCTCTCACTCACTCACTCACACATACACACACACACAGCTCGAAGCTTTCGCATCAATATCATAGTATCTAGAAAAAGACGTTGTCCTACGGATTAATTGATTTTTTTTTCTTGGAGACAGGATAGATAACCTGATAGCTTATGAAATTAAAGGGCAGACAATGATTATACATTAAGAAATGAAATCCTAAGGGAAAGTGTATCCCAAGTCATAGATGTAATAAAGTGTAATCTTAGATTATGGCGGGATAAGCACCAGGACCTTATACATGTTGCAAGATTTACAGTTAAAGAGTACAATGTGGTTTTGATATAGGGTTGAGTTAATAATGACATATAATGTATATATAATATAAAGTGTTATAACTCTGATGGTGGTGCGTTTAAGGGTAGTAGTGTGTGTAGTGAACCGAGACCATTGACATGCATCGTCACAAGCTGTGGGCAGTTTAGACCAATAGCCACGTCGTACAGACCTGTGCTATATCTGGGATAGGCCATATATTTTATCTATTCACTTGCCTTGAAAACGGCTTCACCATGCTCTAATAAGCTCAACATTTGAAACACATGTAATCATTGTGAACAAACACATTTCATTTAAACACCTCCATCTTGACTTCTACACAAAACACAGACCAAAGAGGAGGTGAGCAGAACTGGGAGGTCGGGAGGAAAAGAAAAAGAATGGTTTGGGGGGCGGTCATAAAAAGTAACCGAGCTACACCTGACCCCCCGACCTGGACATGTCCACCTAATGAGACTTGCAGAACGCCCTAGAGTTATGGCCCTTGTTTGCTGGGCTGATGTTCTACGGTCACTTGTTGAACATTTTGTTTCTGGGTTTTTCTTGTTTTTTTTTAGTTTTTGTTTTGGCCCCCTACAAACACAGTGCTAACATCTGTATGTGCGTTTTAAAAACATCTGTTTGCCGAACTTTTAAATTTATTGAGGAAACATGAAACGCTTCTTAAAATGTCTTTTAAGTTTTTTGTGGGTTTTTTTTTGTATTTGACAGGCTGCTATTTTAGCTAAAGGGTTTTAAGTGATTTAATGATCTTCTGTCGTTCATAAACAAAACATAATTATGGGATTAGGACACCAGAAGGATAATGACAATGTCTTAACGAAAAGTGAAAATATATTACTTTTGTCTTTTTTTTTAAACATTTTTTTTTCTAAATGTTTCATCAGCTCCGACCAATACTGACCAAAAGCCAAGTGATCAAGTGGTCAAGACTAAAGTTGTGGATCCTCACTCCATGTATCTACAGCTATCTGAAAAGTAAGTTGTCATACAACCAGTGGCGTAGCTAAGGATTTGTGGGCATGGCGGGCTTAGTATTTTGACATTCGGCACCATGTCATCAAATAAATTTTGGACACTCATTTGGAAATCCTCTCAAGTAGAGGCTCGATTTGATTTTCAAATTTGGATCCCCCTCCCCCACCCTAGCTACACCACTGCATACAATTAAAGTGTTTATAGCGGTGTGGGGCTATGTGATGAGCAGTATACACTTAATGGTGTGTCAGTAGATATGGGGACTTTGTCTACAAACGTGAAGTCAAAGATGGATGAATGGAGTCTTTTTGTTTGACCTGCTCTGCTAAGTTTCTAATGGTGTGTATGTATTGTACACCTATACTTTTTTTTTCAAATTGTGTGCATGTTGTATATTGACCTACATCTATATGTTAATGTTTCAAATGTTTTTGTTTATTTTGCTGTAAGATGCTAGAGTTAAGATCTGTCCACCTAGTCCTGTCCAATGTTCGGTAATAAAGTAAGCATTATCTAATTGCCGACAGACAAGACTCGATTCAGATACAGGCTTTCGTTGGCTAATTAGCACAGTAGTCAGTGGTCAGCTACCAGGTAATGATATACCCTCAGCCGAACACCTGCATGTGAGAACTAATTCTCACTAAATTGTTATCAACTGATGATTGGGGTCAACCACGCGTGGTCAACATTTATTTTACATGGTAATTAGTTCATGTTACAGGTAGCTTACAGTCTAAATCAAAAGTAGCGGGTGAAAAAAAAATTTGGTATCCTAATTGTCTCTTGTTTGACAGCCTGCAGCACTTGAGTTAGTTCTAATGAGTAATTACAATTTGTTAAGAAAAGGTAAAATGGATAATCAGTTAAATGACTTACTTCCCTCCGTTCTGGTGATATTTTCGTTAGGCAGTTGACCTAATGACCACTCCTTTAGACAGGTTACCTCAAGACATATTCTTTATACATGTGACCTGGTGACATTTTTGCTAGACAGGTGACCTCACCTAGACAGGTGACTTCACATCTTCAAATAACAGGTGACCTCATGATGTTTTCGTTAGGCAAGTGCCCTTTTGACATCTACGTTAGGCAAATGATCTGATGGCATCTTCGACAGACAGGTGACCTTAATACATCTTTGTTAGGCAGGTGACTTCAATCTCAATACATCTTCGTAAACTAGCTGACCTCTCGACATCCTTATGAGGCAGGTGACCTCATGACATCTTTATGAGGCAGGTGACCTCATGACATCTTTATGAGGCAGGTGACCTCTCAACATATTTATGAGGCAGGTGACCTCATGACATCTTTATGAGGCAGGTGACCTCATGACATCTTTATGAGGCAGGTGACCTCTCGACATCTTTCAGGTGACCTCATGACATCTTTATGAGGCAGGTGACCTCATTACATCTTTATGAGGCAGGTGACCTCATGACATCTTCGTTATTCAGGTGACTTCACATTATACGTTTCAAGTGATCTCATGACATTGTTGGGTAGGTTGACCTAAAAAAAAAAGCTACAATTTTTTTAAATTTTCTAACTTTTTAAAAAAATTACTTAGAAATCAATATTTGAATTAATGTCAAGTATCTGAAGTGCCAGTTGCATTTTATGGTAAGAAAGATATGAACTAGATTTTGGTCACTTTATTTTGGTCTTGAAATGAAGTGAAACAGAAAGCAATTTGAAAACCAACATTCCTGAGATCAAACAGCGCCGAGTGTAGGACTTCTAGGTTTTCTGCAGTCAATTGGGTAATGTCTTGGATTCCGAAGATTAAGTATGAGTACAATGTCTCAAACCAAGTTGCGACCTAGAGATTTTGCAACACGCATAGACATAATGGGAGTGACCCTATTAGGCCCATAGACAGCTGATAATGTGACCCTGTGAGGCGCATAGAGATAATGGGAGTGACCCTATTAGGCCCATAGACAGCTGATAATGTGATCCTTTGAGGCGCATAGATATAATTGGAATGAACCATGTGAGGCGCAGAGACAGCTGATAATGTGACCCTGTGCGGCGCATTGAGATAATGGAATGGACCCTGTGAGGGCATTGAGATAATGGAATGGACCCTGTGAGGGCAATGAGATAATGAGAGGGACCCTGTGAGGGCATTGAGATAATGGAATGGACCCTGTGAGGGCATTGAGATATGCAATGGACCCTATGAGTGCATTGAGATAATGAGAGGGACCCTGTGATGGCATTGAGATAATGAAAGGGACCCTGTGAGGGCATTGAGATAATGGAATGGACCCTGTGATGGCATTGAGATAATGAGAGGGACCCTGTGAGGGCATTGAGATAATGGAATGGACCCTGTGAGGGCATTGAGATAATGAGAGGGACCCTGTGAGGGCATTGAGATAATGGAATGGACCCTGTGAGGGCATTGAGATAATGAGAGGGACCCTGTGAGGGCATTGAGATAATGGAATGGGCCCTGTGAGGGCATTGAGATAATGAGAGGGACCTTGTGAGGGCATTGAGATAATGGAATGGACCCTGTGAGGGCATTGAGATAATGAGAGGGACCCTGTGATGGCATTGAGATAATGAGAGGGACCCTGTGAGGGCATTGAGATAATGCAATGGACCCTGTGAGGGCATTGAGATAATGAGAGGAACCCTGTGAGGCGAGTGTGACCAGTGGTAGAAAACGTAAGCATAGGAGGCCATGTGGCACACATTCTGTAGGTAAAGGCGTTGGGGCCAGTGGTGACAGTGTGGACATGTCTGGACATGGTGTGACATGGTCAAAAATTTAAAGTAAGAAAACTTTAAGCTCCGATCCGTCATTGATAATTCGCAAACATATTCAATGAATGTAGACTTGATTTTGAGCAGTTTTGTAAATATATTCAATGAATGTAGACTTGATTTTGAGCAGTTTTGCAAACATATGCAATGAATGTAGACTTGAATTGAAGCAGTTTTGTAATCATATTCAATGAATGTAGACTTGATTTCGAGCAGTTATATAAACATATTCAATGAATGTAGACTTGATTTAAAGCATTTTTGTAAATATATTCAATGAATGTAAACTTGATTTCAAGCAATCCAACACACACTCCGTTATACATGTGGGAAACACTGTGGAATATTTAAAATAAATACAACAAAGGAACCAAGTCTTCTTAAGTTTGCAATAGCCTCAGCCTTATGAAGATCAGCCTTATGAAGATTGCCTTCTCTCTTGATTACAGAACCTAGAACCAAATTTTATGTTTAACTGATAGTGGAAATTCTTGAGAGAGACCTTTATCGACATTCCCTGTTCAAATGTTTCTATAATTGGTGCATGAAATATTAATAATGGTATTGGACATGCTCTTGGCGGAATGGTTTCCAGCTAACATTTGAAACGAGTGTACACATTGAGCTGACGACCAAAGGGAGCCAATCGATGGACTTTAATTTTAACATTGAAAACGACATACAAGTGCTGGCCACGTTTAAAATGCTAGGAGACATGTCACGTTTAAAATGCTAGGAGACATGTCACGTTTAAAATGCTAGGAGACATGTCTATTAACAAACATGTTTTGATCTCATACTACTAATACTTATCTTGACTAAGCCAACTAGTTTTTTTATTTAGACTAATCAAAGTACTCGTGTTCTAAGAACTCTGCGTTACCGTGAATTCAAAAGACGCATGTCTGTTTTCATTCAAATATTAGATAGCGTGCAAGATCAATTGTGTGCGATTGTTTCAAATGTCTAGTGGAAAGTTAGAAGAACTATAAATGCATCGGTATTCGATGTATACCCGAGCATTATCTAGACGTCATTCAAATATGTATATATTTTGACGTCATCTTTAGAATATATCCAATGAGGTTTAGACGTCATCCTTAGACGTGTACTTAAGAACAGTATATCCAGTGACATTTATACCTCATACTTAGGAATTGTATATCCAGTGACATTTAGATTTCCTTCCATGGAGAAACAATTTACGTATTTCCACCTAATCTCTAAACAGTATGCCATCCCCCTTTAAAACATTGTCAGTACCTACTGAATTCTTAAAATCTTCTATGTATATGAACTAAACTGTCTCCCCTTTCCACGTTTGAGGTATTTTAAAATTATTATTTTTTTGTTGGTTCTATGGAATTTGAAAGCTTCAATAAGGAGGAGAATTCTCTAGACGTCCACGACCTCGTTAGAAAAAGCTTCTAAGAGAGGCTTGTTCATTTTTATAAGACCTTGCGAGCTGTAGGTAAGATGATGTAATGGCCATATGTTTCTGTGGCCCACGATGAACGAGGGTGTCATATGGCTAGCACACGACCAACCGTTTTACTTTTCCCCAACTAATGTCAGGGGTGAGCTGGATGGATTCAGAAAGGTGTGTAGACTAGGCTTGGAAGCCAAGCGCCTTACCAATCAGCCACCGCGCCCTCGTGTTGATTTTTCATTTTCATTAATATTTCTGAAAGGAATTGTACCGGAAACGTGTGTGTGTTATGAAAGATCAAAAAGGTGTCTTTTTTTGTGTGTACAATATCTTGTCAAAGTATTTAGTAATATTGATTTGTAACAAAGTAACCCTAACAAAGTGTGGGCGACAACGTTCCGACCATAAACAATGCCCAGGCTTTCATTTCACTTAGTGCGAGATGAACCATAGTCGTTCTACGACTGAAGGAGGCCAATGATGAGAATTCTCTCTTTTATTGCCCTTACCATATACACAAGCACAAATTTAATTCACCCGTAAAGCAGTTGATTATAACAAAACATGAAAAGCCTCCCCCCCCCCATTCTGTAAGGCAATATGAGGCTGGATCTCCCTAACACACTGACCTCTGACCCCGCGCTCAGCTTTGATCTAGTACTGACGAAGTGTTATTTCATTTTAACACTAATTCTAAATAATGTTGTTATGGGTTTTTTTTCTATGGAACATTCGATTTTTGATTTTTTTTTTATATATTTTGATGATAAAGTGAGAGCCGTGGCTAGTGTGTAAGGTTTCTTTCACAGCATCAGGCCACGGACTCACGGCGAGAGGAAGAAGCCCTAGGATTTGTGCAGGGCATCACGGTGGTTTCCCTTGAAGACACAACAAGCAGACGAAACTCTGGGAGACTGGAGTTACGTGCCCATTGATTTTTTTCCCCTTCCTTTTCCGTTCTCTTCCTTCCCGGCCGCTGTCTTCGAAGTAAGGCGAATCGGAATGAAAACCCCTCGGCAACAGAGTTAAAATAATGACAAAGAAAATGGCCGTGAAGCAATTATACCTTTTTTTCTGCAAGATTCCTTCCATCCATTAAAAAGAAAACAAAATCTCTTGCCCTCAGGACTTTCAAATCCATATTTAGTGGACTTTGTGCTAGGAGTCCCAACCTTTAGCATCATTAGATTCACAGACTTTTTTTTTTCCTTAAAAAAAAAAAAAAAAAGAAAAAGGTTGAAATAGCAGATACCTTAGAAAATCTTATCTTTTTTGTCAAATTATTCCTGTCTGTAAAAATCTAACAGAAAATTGTTTTTTTTTAAATAGCTTTTTTTTACATTTTGTGTGTTAAGCAAATGACTTTAGATATAATAAGATGTATTTTATTTGGCAATGCTTTCTGTTGGAGGATGTGATTTCTTCATAAAGTTCATTGAATTTGTTGTTTTTATGTTTTGTTTCGTTGTTTTTTTGTCCTATAGACAAATTTTATCTCTAGCAAAAAGTGATATGTATGTGTGTGTTGGCCTTAGTCATGCATGTGTTATTTAATGCTGTGACAGTGTTTGCATTATGAAAATCTGTAAGCAGAATGTATTTAAACAAAAACAATTTGATAGATATACATATAATAGACAGACAGACAGATAGACAGACAGATAGATAGATAGATAGATAGATAAATAGATATATATATATATAGATAGATAGATAGATAGATAGATAGATAGATAGATAGATAGATAGATAGATAGATAGATAGATAGATAGATAGATAGATAGATAGATTATCTTAAATATCTGTAATGTCTTCCAACAGAGTGGACACTGCAACAGGTTTTCAGTTTGTCCAGAACTTTACAAAATTACTCAAACTGCCACCTGGTCTTGTTTACCTTGTCAGGTGAGTCCCATACACAATATACATTTCACTATCGGAAAGTTTGAACAAAAAAGTCTGGTCTAAGCCTATCAGAAAGAGCTACTTACTATCAAGCGCTTTGTATGTTTTTTAAAGATCTACCTGTACATCCTCTTTTACTGGACGCCATACTTCACATTTACTTCGCTTGTATACACCCGTTAGGTATACCTTTCTCAGTGTACCATCTCTTTACCTTTATTCCGCTATTGCTTTGAATGTACTTCACCTAACTGACTCTTTACTCCACCCTCAAAACAAGCAAAGCATTTCAATCATCCTTTTTTACAAAACAAAGCTTATCTAAGGGAAAGAATGCCACACTTACAACTACATTTCTCATTAATGTACAAGCTATTCCTCTTTCTTTTATATAAAATAATAATCACTAATAATGTATTGACTTGTTGGTTAATTTGTTAATTGAATGATGTTATCTATGGTATATTAAATAATTGTTTAAAGTTTCAACTTGATCTGAGAATGTGTGTGGCAGAAAAAACGTGTACAATTATTTAAGGGGACGAAACCTGACATATTTAACCATTATGTAAATACTGAATGATTAATTGTCCTTCATTCTGGGTATTAAACAAAATAATTAAAAACAAGTAATCAATTCTTTTATTAATTCAATATTGTCTTGGCTAATCAATAATTGTGCTGCTTGATACGAGAATGGGTAAGGGAGAAAACCTACCAGACAAAGTGAGTTGATATAAGCTATGTGAATAAAAAGAGCCTGCAGTACCTCAAAATCTAAACCCACTTGACTCATATTCATTTTACTTAATACCTTATCAGTTGTTGGTTATAAAGTACATGTAATTGTTAATGTGTATGTTCAATCTCATCAAGTCATGTGCTGAATAAAGTCAACATTTGGAAATACCTAATTGAGACATAATCATGGATAGATGTCACACACGACAACACCTAATTGAGACATAATCATGGATAGATGTCACACACGACAATACCTAATTGAGACATAATCATGGATGGATGTCACACACGACAATACCTAATTGAGACATAATCATGGATGAATGTCACACACGACAATACCTAATTGAGACATAATCATGGATGAATGTCACACACGACAATACCTAATTGAGACATAATCATGGATGGATGTCACACACGACAATACCTAATTGAGACATAATCATGGATGAATGTCACACACGACAATACCTAATTGAGACATAATCATGGATGAATGTCACACACGACAATACCTAATTGAGACATAATCATGGATGGATGTCACACACGACAATACCTAATTGAGACATAATCATGGATGAATGTCACACACGACAATACCTAATTGAGACATAATCATGGATGAATGTCACACACGACAATACCTAATTGAGACATAATCATGGATGGATGTCACACACGACAATACCTAATTGAGACATAATCATGGATGGATGTCACACACGACAATACCTAATTGAGACATAATCATGGATGGATGTCACACACGACAATACCTAATTGAGACATAATCATGGATGGATGTCACACACGACAATACCTAATTGAGACATAATCATGGATGGATGTCACACACGACAATACCTAATTGAGACATAATCATGGATGGATGTCACACACGACAATACCTAATTGAGACATAATCATGGATAGATGTCTCAGACAACAATACTTAATTGAGACATAATCATGGATGTCATACACGACAATACTTAATTGAGACATAATCATGAATGGATGTCTCAGACGACAATTCTTAATTGAGACATAATCATGGCTACATGTGACACATGACTAAACCTAATTAAGACATAGTCATGGATGGATGTCACGCAGAAGTGATTTAATTCTACCCAGGCTGCTGCCCATGACCAAGTGCCCAACACTTATAACTATATTAAAACACAAATAGCAATAGTCGAGGTTTCAATAAACTCTCGGCTTATAACCATACACAGTAGGCGTGTGCCCCTGAATAATTGTATATGCTTATGAATTATCCTCATCTTTCATTGATTAACTGTTAGCTGCTTATGACTTATTATGAATGATATGCTCTTCATTTGACTGATTGCCCAAGCCCAATTTTAATTGTGATTTATGTTTGATTGATTTATAATTGTCGGATATCCCTTCAGATAAGAGTAACATTAAATCCTAGCCCAAATTCTTGCAGCACGGAAGTGCATGGCAGCGGGCAGGTTCCAGCTCTGTATTATCGTGATGCATACCACTTGACCAGGCAGCCAACAATATTAGTGAGATGCTCCTGTATTAGTGAGATGCCCCTGTATTAGTGAGATGCCACTGTATTAGTGAGATGCTCTTGTATTAGAAAGATGCCCCTGTATTAATGAGATGCCCCTGTTTTAGTGAGATGTCCCTCTATTAGTGATATGCCCATGTATTAGAAAGATGCCCCTGTATTAGTGACATGCCCTATATCAGTGAGATGTCCCTATATTAGAAAGATGCCCCTGTATTAGAAAGATGCTCCTGTATTAGTGAGATGCCCCTGTATTAGTGAGATGCCCCTGTATTAGTGAGATCTCCCTGTATTAGAAAGATGCCCCTGCATTAGTGAGATACCCCTGTATTAGAAAGATACCCTGCATTAGTGAGATGCCCCTGTATTAGTGGGATGCCCCTATATTAATGAGATGCCCCTGCACTAATTGCCCGAGTTGAAAAACCGAAAGTCCACACGTTGAAATTGATTACATGTCGTATATCAATAAATCCCTTTTTACCTTCCGACGTGTGAATGTCTAAATGTCAAAAAGAAGTCACCAAATGACATCACAATGTGTCATGACTCGAGCCATCGTTAATGCCTTCCAAAGACACCGGTGTTTAACAGGCCATATGCTAGCTCAAAAAATGACACATCAGCCTGCCATTTGTCACCTCGTCTAAACCAAAATGTCACCATCAAAATACCAGCAGTAACTGGCGGATGTCTAAGGGCTACTAGTGCCCCCTCCCAGGTCGACCCCCCCCCCATTTTCCCTCCCCTAGACCTCAACACCGATGACATATCAGATCATTAAAAACCAATCCTGTCGTCCTGACCAATATTTCCCCCGGTCACTGCTCAAGAAGATGGCTTCAAGCCGCTTGCAGATGGCCGACTCTTTCTTCTGTCTTCCTCTTTAATTGATTTCCTTTGGAGTCAACTTGAAGAATTCTCTTATCTTTATTTAAGTGTTCATTTCTTTCCTCTCTCACTACTCCTGACATTGACAGCTTACATTGGTTCTTATTATTACAATTACATTTTTTTGTTGGTCTACCAATCTCGTGACTTTTTTTTTTCTCTAATCTTTGGATGTCTTTAAACTCGCAGAGAAGTCTGGACTTTTGAACAGAGCAAAGTCCACAAAGGCCTTAATTTCATTTAGAAAGCGTCCAGAAGCTCAGACATTTAGAGCATAAATTCACAATCTATTGGGAGGAAGATTGGTCATTGAGATAAGGTCACTTGAAGACCTATTTAGTACCAGACCGGGAAGGTACTAACTTGCTAGTGTCATACGTCCAGGCGTCATTAAGACTTATTCAATGTAAGAAGTACATCTGGATAACTAGTACAAGACAAAAAAATACTTTAAAAAAAACAAAGCTTATATTAAGTGTAATTTATTACTATAGGTTTGATAGGTATAATCAAACGACAAAGTATTTTCATAGGCTTAGAAAACAATTGTTTTAATAGTAATAAAAACATAAATAGTCTTAAAATGCTTTGGAAACACTAATGGTTGTAATTGCATAGAAAAAAAAACATTGTTTGAATAGGCGTAGAAAATATCTGAAAGTTAGCTTATGTTTTTAGGTGTTGTTTTTTTTTTATTATTATAAACATTTTAAGCGAATATTAAATTGTTTGTTATGACCTGATCATTTTTTAAAACCCCGAAAGTGTAGACTCGTATATAATTAAAGAAATAAAAATGTTTTTAACTTAAAAACATTTATGATTATGTTCTTCAATAAAATAAGCAAAAAGTTGTTTAAATAGCTTGAGACGCAATGATCAAGATCGTATTTCGAGACTGGTGTCCTGCGATATTGCGAATCCAATCTTTTCATATCACGTAATGACAACCGTCGTCTAAGATAAGTTTGTGTATATAATTATTTATTATGTGAGGTTATGGTGACCATCTGGAGAGGTATGGGAGAGCCGTACAGAGAGGTTGAAGCTATCTAGGACCTAGGATAAAATAAGGCTTTGGATACCAGTACATTGAGATTAGCTAAGTGTGTATAAAGTAATGCTTATTGAGGCCATTGAGATTAGCTAAGTGTGTATAAAGTAATGCTTATTGAGGCCATTGAGATTAGCTAAGTGTGTATAAAGTAATGCTTATTGAGGCCATTGAGATTAGCTAAGTGTGTATAAAGTAATGCTTATTGAGGCCATTGAGGTTAGCTAACTGTGTATATAGTAATGCTTTTTGAGACCAGTTCAATGAGGTTAGTTAATTGGGGATAAAGTAATGCTTATTGAGACTAGTTCACTGAAATTAGCTAACTGGGGATAAAGTAATGTTTTGGGGATAAAGAAAGATAGAACAAAAATGTTGAAAGGGAAAGAGAAGATGTTTTTGATTTACAAGTTTTGGGGCATGCCTTCAGATTTAAAGATGATTGCCTCCTAGTCCAAAATCCTGCAGGACGTCAGGGCAACGAAGTGGGCTGGGTTCGAACTCGATACATCATCATGACAGTCCTAAGCGCATACCGCGCGACCAGACAGCTAATAAGTGAGAGAAGAAGAGGATAAAAGAGAGATCAAGATTAGAATAGAGGAGATAGATTAGAGAAGAGGTAAGGTCTCCACAAAGGAAAGGAAAAAGAATTTGAAGGGAAGTAGTGAAAGAAACTGCTGAAGAAAGGGAATGGAAGAAACAAATACTTACAAACAATAGCTGTAGGAGAATGTTAAAATGACCGTATGTTAGAGACAGAGAGAGGGAGAGAGGGAGAGAGAGGGAGGGAGAGGGAGAGAGAGGGAGAGAGAGGGAGAGAGAGACAGAGAGGGGGAGAGAGAGACAGAGAGAGGGAGAGAGAGGGAGAGAGAGGGAGAGAGAGACAGAGAGAGGGAGAGAGAGACAGAGAGAGGGAGAGAGAGGGAGATAGAGACAGAGAGAGGGAGATAGAGACAGAGAGAGGGAGAGAGAGGGGGAGAGAGAGACAGAGAGAGGGAGATAGAGACAGAGAGAGGGAGAGAGAGACAAAGAGAGGGAAAGAGAGGGAGAGAGAGGGAGAGAGAGAGGCAGGGAGAGGGAGAGAGAGGGAGAGAGAGACAGAGAGAGGGAGAGAGAGAGGGAGAGAGAGAGAGAGGGGGAGAGAGAGACAGAGAGAGGGAGGGAGAGAGGGAGAGAGAGACAGAGAGAGGGAGAGAGAGACAGAGAGAGGGAGAGAGGGAGGGAGAGAGAGAGAGGGAGAGAGAGACAGAGAGAGGGAGAGAGAGAGAGGGAGAGAGAGAGAGGGAGAAGTGAGGCGAATGTTTTATTTGAATTAACAAAAAATAAAGAAAACATTGACAAAAAAGTGTAAGAAGATATTTTGAAAAAATAACACAATATATTAATAAGAATAATATTGTTATTGCAAAAAGGTTTGAACCGTAGTGAAATGCTCTGACAGTCGATAAAAGAAGGAAATCCTATAGAGAACATAACTACTTGCAGAGCAGAATGACTAAATTCATGAGACATTATCTCCAAGTTTTCATGAAATATTTTCTGACCCAAACTTTTCAGACTCCACACAGAGATGAGCCACTTCAGACTTTGAGAATCTTTACAAAAAAAAAAAGATTTTGTGTTGTTTATTTTTTTGTATTTGTGTTCCCTCTGAAACCTTGAAGCCAAGGACCGAGCCGGTCTGTCGAGGAATGACTTCGTTTCGTGTTTTTTCGTGCAAGTAGAAATTATTTCCCTATCGGCATTGTGTTTTGTGCTTCTGTTGGTGTGAGAGAGAGAGAGAGAGAGAGGGGTGTGTGTGTATAAATATGTCTTTGCGTGCATGTGAGTGTGTGTGTGTTTGAGCAGCCCATGATTAAGTTCTGGAGTGTCATGCGGTATACTCCATGTTGTCATTAGAGTCCCCCCCAACTGTGTGTGTGTGTGAAAGTGAGAAAGTGTGAGTGTGAGTGTGTGTATTTGTAGGTGTGAATTATGTTCGTAAATATATTTTTAAAAAAACAAATTGGTGCTGTCAATACTTCGCCTGTTTATAAGTTTCATTCTGTTTAGATCTCGAGTTTAATGAGGCTAGCACGACGACCAACCTCATTTGCTTCACCCCAACTAGTTTCAGGTACCGATAGAGTTGGCTTGACTCATGGGTGCCCATAAAAACCCGAAATTCAAAATCACGGTCTTCACCGGGATTTGAACCCGAGAATCTTCGGTTCGGAAGCCAATGTCTTCACCACTCAGCCACCTCGACCACAGGTTTTAATAATAATAATAATAATAATAATAATAATAGATACAAAGTAAATGATAAATAAGTGAAACAGAAAATAAATGCATTCATTAACTTCCTCATTTGAAGAGATTGCAAAGAATGTTGGCGAGGCTGCATGCCCTTCTAATCCCCAGCTGGAGACACGATTTAATTTGTTTAATGCCTTCTTATTAGACATGCGTGTGGATTAGGTTGACGTCATCTGGTATTAATGGACATAGGAGTTCATTGTTGAAAGGACGCATCCATCATTAAACAAATGCATCCAGGCTTTCAATATTTAAAAAAATGTAAAAACAAAACAAAAACATGCCATATATATGAGAATGGCGGCACAAGTAGAGCAAATGATGAATAAAGTATGACCAGACAATGGACATCTCTGACCAAGGCACAAACCACGACAACTAGGCTTAAAAACAAGACTAGGCCAACTTGCCAAGAGACCACTCGATCATCCAGATTTCCAAAAGGGTGGAGAGATAGATAGATAGATAGATAGATAGATAGATAGATAGATAGATAGATAGATAGATAGATAGATAGATAGATAGATAGATAGATAGATAGATAGATAGATAGAATAGTTAGTTAGATAGATAGATAGATAGATAGATAGATAGATAGATAGATAGATAGATAGAATAGTTAGTTAGATAGATAGATAGATAGATAGATAGATAGATAGATAGATAGATAGATAGATAGATAGATAGATAGATAGATAGATAGATAGATAGAATAGTTAGTTAGATAGATAGATAGATAGATAGATAGATAGATAGATAGATAGATAGATAGATAGATAGATAGATAGATAGATAGAATAGTTAGTTAGATAGATAGATAGATAGATAGATAGATAGATAGATAGATAGATAGATAGATAGATAGATAGATAGATAGATAGATAGATAGATAGACTATAGAATGTCTTGATCTCAACCTTCGATCTAAAAGACAAAAATAGTATGGTCAAAGTTGGTTGCATCAAAACGATGGTCTAATTAAGATCTTGAGTGAGAGTTCAGAGCTAAACTAGTAATTCTATCAGGCATTTACATGTACTGCACAAACTCTTCTACCTCATTAGTCCACCTAGTAACGGTAACTACGTAAGACATTGAAACTAAACAAAAAAGACATACCACCTTTAATGTAATGCCTTCAACTTTGATTCTAAGTTTGGAATTTATTCTGAATTGGTTGTCTGTACAGTGAGTACGCCCAAGTTGGTGAGCACAAGGGAGGCAATCTGTAGAAAGATAAAAAGTAAAGTATGTAGCTAACCAGAGTATCTGATAGACTTAAGTCCCCTTAAAGTTAAAGGATTATTACATTCAATCTCCTTGTTTGGGTATGTGTGCTGTAATAAAGCTAATGATACGGTAATCCTTTCTCTCTCTCTCTCACTTTCTCCCATTCTCTATCTCTCTCTTTTTTTCTCCCATTATCTCTTTCTCCCTTTCTTTCTCTCTGTTTCTCTCACACGCAGAGAATCGTCCCCATGTTTCAACAAATAGTGTATCCCCCCCCCCCCTAATATCAGTCTAACACCAGATCAAATTACTTAGATTACCCAGATCACTCACACACAAAAAAAAACAACCTATCCTTGCGGACATCTCCGTGGCCATTGCGGTCACATCCGCTTTTAGATCAATTTTTTGCATGATATTAACACGACAGGACACCGCGATTAGACTGTCCGCGGATTAGCTTCTTGAAGAAGATCTCGCCCTACTTTACCTCACAACCTCCCCTTTTTTTCTATCCTCCTGTAGTTCTACGCCCCTGATGTATTCCTACGCCAGAGGGTATTCCTAACATTCTTAGACAGAGGCGTCTTTTTTTTTCCCGTAGTTCGCTATGTGGAACCGCATATTATAAGGGGGGAGAAAAAATGGTCAGGCAGCTTGTCAATTATCTCCCCCAAACGAAGCTAATTTTAAGAAAAGGTTTTTCGCTTCAGAAAAAAACTGAATTAATTGTATTTTTTATAGACGCTGTCATAACCTGGCTACACCGTGTTCCTATCACACAGTTTGGCACACGTATTATCTTATTATAATATAGTGTGACAGGCATATCATGTGATTATCATACAACGTGGCAGGCAGAAGCTTATCTCCTAGCGTGACACGTATGGTGCTAGTTTATCACAAAATTCGACAAACAACTTATGCGATTATCACAGATTGTGACAATGATATTATGTAATTATCACGCGATGGTGTACGTGTGGTATGGGTGGTGAATAGTGGAAACTGTAAATTATGTCTATAATGTTCTTCTCCCATTATGTCCTATCTAGCGGATGGCCAGACAAATAAGTATATCACAGTAAGCTCTTCTTTGTACTCGAGTTGATTTTTAATATCTGATTGCGGTTCTTTAATCAGTAAGATACAATGAGAGACAGAAAGAGAGCGAGAGAGTGAAACCTTAGGGTGATATCGTTGGAACCGAGAGAAAAAACATAAGAAAATGAAGGGGGGGGGTTCAATGGATTGATCCCTGGTGACAACGAAATAAGAAACATATAAACAAGTCACCAAATAAAGATGTTGTTGTTTTATTGAAAGATAATTCTTCCTTGATGACGCTGCTGACTTGTTGGAAGAGGGATCACTTTGTTTGTAATAACTATTGAATGGTAGATTTTTTTAAAAAAAGGAAAAAATGTTCCCCCTCTCCGATTTCCACCTCCATTTTTTTCCCCAAAAAATCCATGTCAAATCTACTCAGAGTAAAGAAAAAAAATGTGTTTAGTGATATAGATCCAGACTTTGAAATATTAAAATACACTAGTCAAGACTAGCTAATGATATAGTATTGATATTGTATAAGTATTATATACATATGAATGTTGTCACAAATTAATCGTAGCAGTCCAGCAAATGATTTCTGCATGAGACAGTGCGCAAACTGTTCCTGAACATCTATTTATTTATTTTCATCTCTTCACTGAAGACCTACCGGAATTGCCACTATTGCAAGTTCAAAATAGACCAAAAATAATTTTAAGATAAATACATTTTGAAAAATTATAATGGTCAAACCAGAGTTTCTTATGGGTGGCCAATCGGCTAATTTATTTCGTAAAGATATAAATAAACTGTCATCCCATGGCGAGTTTGCAATCTGATTGGTGGAATTTTAACACTTATTTTGTACTATAATTGGAATAGTTTTAAAAGTACGTAGAAATGATTACGCCATTTTTTTAAAATTCATAGTTTATCAATACTTACGTATTTTGTGAACCAGATACACTAGCAGTGAGTACTCCATTTTTTTTAAAATCCTCCTATAAATAGATAAACGACTACCGTATCATTAGACTTGTCCAGTACATGAAAAAGCAAACACAGCGTCAGAAAACATCAATCGTCATGGCATGAAATGTTTAGTATATTCTAACAGGTTTAAATAACATTGACAGAGTAGAAACTCATTAATATGGTTTAGCTTCTTTCTTTTAACCCCCCCCCCCTTACCCAACTTGTTTTGTTGATTTATAAGAGTTCATATATATATATGAAGAGGGGGGGGGTTTCCCTAACCCTATCGCCCAGTAAACCCTAACCCTAAGCATATATATTAGGATTATAAAATAAAACAGAGTTTCTAAACCTTCGGCGAAAAAATACAAACAAAACAGCCATGTTGAGATCTTTCTCTTGATAGCTAGGGGGTCTGGGGCAGCGCTGTAAGCTCCCCCAGCGGGGTCCAGGGTGAAATTTGAGATCAGAGTCTGTGTGCGACATAATATATAAATGGGTTAGAACATCAATATATATCATATAAATATTCAACAAATTCTGTTCACAAACTATGAGTTCTCCATAAAATAGGACCGCCCCCCCCTCACCTAAAGGGCTTAGGTGGGAAGGGCAGTAGATGTATTCGCTCCCCCCCCCCCATTCAATCGGCTAACAGGGGAACAACTAAATATACACATCGGTTAAAATATCATTAACAAGTTTTAATTATATAGATATTTAATTGAATCTGTTAACAAGCTATGATTTCTACAAATAAATTGGACCGCCCCCCTCCTCGAAAGTTTAGGGGGGGGGGGGTTGATGCCATCGCCTCCTCTCTACCCCACCAAATCGGCCAACATGGGGGGGGGGCGAAATAATCTAAAAATAGTTTGAAATACAAATAATTAGTATATATTATTAACATAACTAATAAATTCGTTGACAAATAATGTGTTTTCTTTACTAAAATTCGTCCGCCCCCCTTACCGCCCCCCCCCCGGATCCGCCAGTGATATATATATATATATATATGTTTGTGTGCAAAGAGAGAAACAGGAAAACGGATGAAATTGCCCCGCCCTTGTAAAAAAAAAAAAACTGGCTTCGCCCATGTTATACACCTAGATCTATGTAGACATTGGAAAAAGTGGGCAGTACAGAATCTGCCCCATGTTATACACCTAGATCTATGTAGACATTGGAAAAAGTGGGCAGTACAGAATCTGCCAACCTTATTTTTTCATTCGTTTGCACCAACTCCTAGACCTTTGGTTCTAAACCTCAAGTTGTTTTGTTCAGTCATTTTGAGAAGGTTTTTGTTTTTACATGTCTTCAACGTTGTGCCACAGTGGCCACAGCCAGGATCTATGCCAATAACCTAGACACACACTCTAGCGTGCACACATATAAACATTTTCATGTCTAATTATAAAATAACAATTCAATGAAAACCACATTTCCGTAAAAAAAAAATTACTTTCAAATCAATTGTTTTACTTATATCGATGATATTTACTCATATTTATGATATTAACTTATATGTATAATATTTACACATATTTATAATATTAGCACATATTTATGATATTAATTAGTATGTATAATATAAAAAAAAAGAATCATTAATCGTAGAAGCCGTTCAGTAAAGTTTTATTAAATCAATACACTTTTTGGATTTAAAAAAATATTTTTTTAATACCGAATTTTTCTAGAAATAAAAGGATAATTTGAACTAAAAATCTTTTCCACTTATTTAATCTGTATATTTACAATCTGATAGTTCTCACCGAGGTGTATTAACTGTAAATATAATTTCATTTTCCTACAAGTTGACAGCACAGAATCTCCTGTACTCTAGTAGAAAAAAAAAACAACTGTGTGTGTGGAGACCCCTAAAAGTCTGTTGTGTTCATTAAGTTGCCCTATTTGCTGTATCAACGGTATGCATCTAATGAAATCAGAGCCCCGAGTTCCCAGTGGAAGAAACCCGTCAATGTCTCCAGGATGATTGAACACGAATCAAGCGTTCATTCCTTGGACACCAAGCCAGTGTCTTTTGAAAAAACATACGAACAGAAGTAAAAATGTATATATATATATAATTGTCCCTGGGATTTTTTTAAGTCATATATTTTTTTTATATTTTTTTTTTTTTGGTTTTGTTTTTGTTTGCTGTACTCATTTATTTATTTATTTTTCTGAATTTTGTTTGTTTCTAAAATCTTTTTTTTTTTGGCTTACAATATATTTTTAAAATATTTATTGAATTTAAAACTTGAAAACACCTTAACTAAAATATACAACAATTATCAATGTGGGATTTTTAGCGGTAGCTTCCATCGGAAAAAAAACATTGGCTTTGTGGAGTCATTCTGTCATGTTTAGATCTCAAATAATATTAATGATAAATGCACTAATACGTATCAAATGTTCCCCAATGCACGTATCGCTCTCAAATTAGGTTCGGCGAGTCTGTTTAGTCTTGTAATAGCTAACTTTCGTTTTCTTTTTAAATTAAATATACATTATTTAGTCTTCCTCCGGGGAACTCTTATTATAAACGAGATTAAAAGTTTTATATAGTTACTGCGTAGTTTTATAGTTTAGTTTTCAGACATTCATAAATATATATATATATATATATGGTGACCGGTCATTTCATTCCCGGTTACTTCATCCCCGTTCATTTCATCCCCTGGTCATTTCATCCCTGGTCACTTCATCCGCGGTCATTTCATCCCCTGGTCATCTCATTCCCGGTTACTTCATCCCCGTTCATTTCATCCCCTGGTCATTTCATCCCTGGTCACTTCATCCGCGGTCATTTCATCCCCTGGTCATTTCATCCCTGGTCACTTCATCCGCGGTCATTTCATCCCCTGGTCATTTCATCCCTGGTCACTTCATCCGCGGTCATTTCATCCCCTGGTCATTTCATCCCTGGTCACTTCATCCGCGGTCATTTCATCCCCTGGTCATTTCATCTCTGGTCACTTCATCCGCGGTCATCTCATCCCCTGGTCATTTCATCCCTGGTCACTTCATCCGCGGTCATTTCATCCCCTGGTCATTTCATCCCTGGTCACTTCATCCCCTGGTCATTTCATCCCTGGTCACTTCATCCGCGGTCATCTCATCCCCTGGTCATTTCATCCCTGGTCACTTCATCCGCGGTCATTTCATCCCTTGGTCATTTCATCCCTGGTCACTTCATCCGCGGTCATTTCATCCCCCTGGTCATTTCATCCCTGGTCACTTCATCCGCGGTCATTTCATACCCTGGTAATTTCATCCCTGGTCACTTCACCCGCGGTCATCTCATCCCCTGGTCATTTCATCCCTGGTCACTTCATCCGCGGTCATTTCATACCCTGGTCATTTCATCCCTGGTCATTTCATCCCCTGTCATCATCTGATCATTTTATCCAACTTATAGTAATTGTAAAAATCATGAAATGAGCAATATTTAATATATTCATTTTTTATTTAAATGACAAAAAGTGTTACACATTAGATACAATTAAAATTAAATGCCATTAAAAACTATAAAAATTTAACATGTATAAATATAGAGGTCATATAAAAAAGTGTTTTTGTATCAGCGGCACGGTCATAATCATTCTAATCGCACTTCTATTTCTCAAATGCTTTTTCACTACTTCCACCAGATCCAGTGTAGTGAGTTGTATGATTACGTCTGATCCAGATGCAATTAGCAAGAGTTTAAGTGAAACGATAACTCCCTTTATAGATTTTTATTCTCAAATTTTTATGAGGTGTCAAATGTTTCTGAGTAAACATATGCTACGTAATTTTAATAAAACATTTGATAAAATTATATATATATATATATATATTTATATGTATCTAAGCGATTCGGTTAGTAAAAAAAAAACATGGGGCAAAAGTGAGTGAACTGAACAAGATCAGTTGGAGTGTCAACTCTTTGTACATGTCTTAACTGGTTTGACTTATCCCCCTCCCCCCTTAGTATATCCCTTACTCAGACACGCACCACTTTACAATTAGGATTTTAAGCAAGAAAAACATTATTTTAAATATATTTTAAAAAATACAGTACTTATATTAATAAGCTTCCAATATAATAAAAAAAAAAATTTTAAATTAACTTTTGATTCAATTCTGGTATCAAACCCGCGACACAGTCAGCTGTTATCAACTTACGCATTTTCTGATTCAAACTTGAGTTTTCTCCCTGTGGCCAATGAGCTAGTGATTCGTTTTAATTTCATTCTTACCATTCCAAATACATGATTTTCAATTAACAGTTAAACTGTTCTATCCCATGATTAGACAAGTGTAACAATGGCACATCATACCCAATTAAGGATGACGAACGACTTAGCAAACATCGCGTGACAACTTTAGGCTAAATTTTGAAGGTAACAATGGAAACAAGACTTTCTAGAGGGCTGCTAGATGGAGAGGACATAGAGCCAACCTCTAGATAGGACTGCCAGATTGAAAGGACATAGAACTAACCTCTAGCTAGGACTGCTAGATTGAAAGGACATAGAACTAACCTCTAGCTAGGACTGCTAGATGGAGAGGATATAGAACCAACCTCTAGCTAGGACTGCTAGATTGAAAGGACATAGAACTAACCTCTATCTAGGTCTGCTAGATTGAAAGGACATAGAACTAACCTCTAGCTAGGACTGCTAGATGGAGAGGATATAGAGCCAACCTCTAGCTAGGACTGCTAGATTGAAAGGACATAGAACTAACCTCTAGCTAGGACTGCTAGATTGAAAGGACATAGAACTAACCTCTAGCTAGGACTGCTAGATTGAAAGGACATAGAACTAACCTCTAGCTAGGACTGCTAGATTGAAAGGACATAGAGCCAACCTCTAGCTAGGACTGCTAGATTGAAAGGATATAGAACTAACCTCTAGCTAGGACTGCTAGATTGAAAGGACATAGAACTAACCTCTAGCTAGGACTGCTAGATTGAAAGGACATAGAACTAACCTCTAGCTAGGACTGCTAGATTGAAAGGACATAGAGCCAACCTCTAGCTAGGACTGCTAGATTGAAAGGATATAGAACTAACCTCTAGCTAGGACTGCTAGATTGAAAGGACATAGTACTAACCTCTAGCTAGGACTGCTAGATTGAAAGGACATAGAACTAACCTCTAGCTAGGACTGCTAGATTGAAAGGACATAGAACTAACCTCTAGCTAGGACTGCTAGATTGAAAGGATATAGAGCCAACCTCTAGCTAGGACTGCTAGATTGAAAGGACATAGAACTAACCTCTAGCTAGGACTGCTAGATTGAAAGGACATAGAGCCAACCTCTAGCTAGGACTGCTAGATTGAAAGGACATAGAACTAACCTCTAGCTAGGACTGCTAGATTGAAAGGACATACAGCCAACCTCTAGCTAGGACTGCTAGATGGAGAGGATATAGAGCCAACCTCTAGCTAGGACTGCTAGATTGAAAGGACATACAGCCAACCTCTAGTTAGGACTGCTAGATTGAAAGGACATAGAACTAACCCTAGCTAGGACTGCTAGATTGAGAGGATATAGAGCCAACCTCTAGCTAGGACTGCTAGATTGAAAGGACATACAGCCAACCTCTAGCTAGGACTGCTAGATTGAAAGGACATAGAGCCAACCTCTAGCTAGGACTGCCAGATTGAAAAGACATACAGCCAACCTCTAGCTAGGACTGCCAGATTGAAAGGACATACAGCCAACCTCTAGCGAGAACTGCCAGATTGAAAGGACATACAGCCAACCTCTAGTTAGGACTACCAGATTGAAAGGACATACAGCCAACCTCTAGCTAGGACTGCCAGATTGAAAGGACATACAGCCAACCTCTAGCTAGGACTGCCAGATTGAAATGACATACAGCCAACCTCTAGCTTGGACTGCCAGATTGAAAGGACATACAGCCAACCTCTAGCTAGGACTGCCAGATTGAAAGGACATAGAGCCAACCTCTAGCTAGGACTGCCAGATTGAAAGGACATACAGCCAACCTCTAGCTAGGATGGCCAGATTGAAAGGACATACAGCCAACCTCTAGCTAGGACTGCCAGATTGAAAGGACATACAGCCAACCTCTAGCTAGGACTGCCAGATTGAAAGGACATACAGCCAACCTTTAGCTAGGACTGCCAGATTGAAAGGACATACAGCCAACCTCTAGCTAGGACTGCCAGATTGAAAGGACATACAGCCAACCTCTAGCTTGGACTGCCAGATTGAAAGGACATAGAGCCAACCTCTAGCTAGGACTGCCAGATTGAAAGGACTAATTCATCGTAGACCTAATACACCACGCTGTATTTACTTTAAAAAACACGACCAGCCCACCTCCATAGCGATGTCTTCGGTTACCTAAACTGACGTCTACCGGTTAATAAAACTAAATCAGGTCATTTAATCGGGGAAAAAAATGATATTTCAATAATGAAAACTTCATTATAAAAATGTAAAGCTCCACAATCAGAGATACAATTATTTTTCAGGTCCGGGATAGAAAAGTACAGGAGATTTAAACAAAAAATGGAAGGGAACTAATTAACCTTACACCGTACACCAAATTGTTTACTCTAAAAGTCTATTTTATAAAAAAAAAAAAAAGTCCGACTCAGTATAAGGCTTCCTCTTCATTCAGTGTACTGTACAGACCAGCTTCAGGAGAGTCAGAAGAACTTAAAAGGGTGTCACTGGAAATTGCAGTTTGGCCCTGAAGCCAAAGAAACTTTCTTCAAAACAGGAATTACATCGCCCAAGTGGCAAACACACAAAGTGGAAGAGGTTGTTCCCTGTAATTGTCATGAGTTATTTGAGGGGGGGGGGAGTGAGAGACTCTTTCTGGAGAGCTAAATTCTTTTCAACTCACACACAAGCAGAGTGGGTATTCGTGTGAATTGAGCTGCCTCTAGAGTAGGATCGCGACTTGTGTGAGGTGCTCCAATTGAAAGCCTAGTGATAAATAATGGGAGACAAATGAACTATTTGAACTGATCATTTCCTTCCCGACGTCCCATTGGATTCACTTCTGTTCGACTTGCCAACTAAACAAAGTAGCTAGAACATGTTTGGAATTGTGCTAAATGTAGAGCCATGAGTTACTATTAGAGAATGGCCTCACAGGATAGCAGTATTCCAGAAGTCTGTAACACCTTCAGCTACTTTATAATATAATTGAAACAAGAATGACAATAATTTTTATTTCATCAAATCTTACTCTCCTCAGTAATACACTTATAAATAAACGAATACCTGACTGTTGCAGTACCACCATTCACTAACATTAGGAATTAGCAAAGGTATATTGTTAGGTATATCAATACTCATCTCATGAATAATATACCTAAACTAATTCTTAATGCTAGTGAATGCCGGTATTGCAACAGTTCTTTCGTAAGATGCATATTGCTTATGGACCAAACTGATATCGAATTCCCCCCCGCCCACCCCTGATCAAATCTAGACTTTGGTAGGAGACGATTCTAAGCTCTTGAACATAAATTGAGTCGTGGAAGATTAAGGCACAATAAAAAAAATTGTTTCTATTACTTAACATGTAAAAAGATTATTTGGATATGATCTGTAATAGTATCGATATAGGCATGAGCGTAGCCGGAGGGTTTGGGTTTCAAATTTCAACTCCCCTCTGAAATGAAATCCAACCTGCAAAGGGGGGGGGGGGTCGGAATTTAGTGACTGATTTTTAGTTTTGATTTAGTTTATTTTAAGGGAAATTTTAATACTAAACCATCACTTGCCCCTGCACAGCCAAGGGGGTTTTGAGTTTAAAACCCCTTACCAGGGGGTTTTCAGTTTAAAATCCCCTACCAGGGGGTTTTGAGTTTAAAATCCCTTACCAGGTGATTTTGAGTTTAAAACCCCTTACCAGGGGTTTTTGCAGTTAAATCCCCCTCTTCTATAAAACAAAACAAAAAAATGCAAACGACAATCCCCAAATTCCAAGAGCACAGTTAAGGAAGATTTTGATTTTAAAACCCCCTTTAAAATTTACGATAAACCCCCCTCTTCAATATAAAAAAAAAAGCAAATTACAGACTCAAAATTCTATGATTTTGAGTTTAAATCCCCCTACAGAGCGTTTTGAGGTGGAAAACCTCTATTTTGAATATTATTCTAAAGCAAACTACAGTTACCAAATTCTATGACTGTAGCTAAATGGGGTTTTGAATTTAAAAAAGACAACTTCTGAGATTTTTTAGTTTAAAACTCCCAACAGATTATTTTGACGATAAAACTTCCCCTTTCGATATAAAATCTAAAGCAAACTACAATCACCAAATTCCAAGAGCGTATTCAAGAAAGGTTACACATTTCTACCAGTGGCGGGGCTCCATTAATAAAGTGCAGTGAATAGTCAATCCTATACCAAACTGGGAGTCGACCCCTTAGTAAGATTGTGACAGAGCGTCGTCGCATGAGGTTTGCGGGACATGTTCTCCGACAAAATGAATTACGTATAATAAGAGTTGCGATGACATCCTAGTACAACTTGGCGCCACACTTTCATGGAGGTCCTCAGAGCAGGTGGGAAGAGGCTTCGGACATTGCCAGTGACAGATTTTGTGGAAACAGCTCGACGGCAAATGGGCTGAACGGCGCATGATGGTCTTAGTCAGTAAGAATAGCACATTAGGTTTTTAAAATAAAACTTTTTAATAGCAGAAAAATGCACTGTAGATACCTCAGAATATGCATTTTGTTGGCTTTCAATACCAGAAATAGTGCTTAGCGGCTGGCTCCACCCCGCGATCGCAATTGCGAGGAGTCTACAATTTTTCCACTAATCCAGGAAGAACCTATTCTAGGACACAATAAACGTCTTCCGAAAGAATGAAGGGTCCGAATGTAATAAAGATTATGTACACACACACACATACATACATATAAAAAAAATTCGCGGGGGGGGGGCGGAAAAAATCCCTCCAACCCCCCCCCCTTTCCCGAAAAAAAAACCTGGCTACGACCATGGATATAGATTGATACGTTTACTGTTGTAAAGGCGATATTTACACTTTCACAGTGAGAAGATTGCCGTAATGATAATAGTTGGGCTGTCACAATGATAGAAGATTGCCGTAATGATAATAGTTGGGCTGTCACAATGATAGAAGATTGCCGTAATGATAATAGTTGGTCTGTCACAATGATAGAAGGTTGCCGTAATGATAATAGTTGGTCTGTCACAATGATAGAAGGTTGCCGTAATGATAATAGTTGGTGTGTCACAATGATAGAAGGTTGCCGTAATGATAATAGTTGGGCTGTCACAATGATAGAAGATTGCCGTAATGATAATAGTTGGTCTGTCACAATGATAGAAGGTTGCCGTAATGATAATAGTTGGTCTGTCACAATGATAGAAGATTGCCGCAATGATAATAGTTGGGCTGTCACAATGATAGAAGATTGCCGTAATGATAATAGTTGGGCTGTCACAATGATAGAAGATTGCCGTAATGATAATAGTTGGACTGTCACAATGATAGAAGATTGCCGTAATGATAATAGTTGGTCTGTCACAATGATAGAAGATTGCCGTAATGATAATAGTTGGGCTGTCACAATGATAGAAGATTGCCGTAATGATAATAGTTGGTCTGTCACAATGATAGAAGATTGTCGTAATGATAATAGTTGGGCTGTCACAATGATAGAAGATTGCCGTAATGATAATAGTTGGTGTGTCACAATGATAGAAGATTGTCGTAATGATAATAGTTGGTCTGTCACAATGATAGAAGATTGTCGTAATGATAATAGTTGGTCTGTCACAATGATAGAAGATTGTCGTAATGATAATAGTTGGTCTGTCACAATGATAGAAGATTGCCGTAATGATAATAGTTGGGCTGTCACAATGATAGAAGATTGTCGTAATGATAATAGTTGGGCTGTCACAATGATAGAAGATTGCCGTAATGATAATAGTTGGTCTGTCACAATGATAGAAGGTTGTCGTAATGATAATAGTTGGGCTGTCACAATGATAGAAGATTGCCGTAATGATAATAGTTGGTCTGTCACAATGATAGAAGGTTGTCGTAATGATAATAGTTGGTCTGTCACAATGATAGAAGATTGTCGTAATGATAATAGTTGGGCTGTCACAATGATAGAAGGTTGTCGTAATGATAATAGTTGGGCTGTCACAATGATAGAAGATTGTCGTAATGATAATAGTTGGGCTGTCACAATGATAGAAGGTTGTCGTAATGATAATAGTTGGGCTGTCACAATGATAGAAGATTGCCGTAATGATAATAGTTGGACTGTCACAATGATAGAAGATTGCCGTAATGATAATAGTTGGTCTGTCACAATGATAGAAGATTGCCGTAATGATAATAGTTGGGCTGTCACAATGATAGAAGATTGCCGTAATGATAATAGTTGGTCTGTCACAATGATAGAAGATTGTCGTAATGATAATAGTTGGGCTGTCACAATGATAGAAGATTGCCGTAATGATAATAGTTGGTGTGTCACAATGATAGAAGATTGTCGTAATGATAATAGTTGGTCTGTCACAATGATAGAAGATTGTCGTAATGATAATAGTTGGTCTGTCACAATGATAGAAGATTGTCGTAATGATAATAGTTGGTCTGTCACAATGATAGAAGATTGCCGTAATGATAATAGTTGGGCTGTCACAATGATAGAAGATTGTCGTAATGATAATAGTTGGGCTGTCACAATGATAGAAGATTGCCGTAATGATAATAGTTGGTCTGTCACAATGATAGAAGGTTGTCGTAATGATAATAGTTGGTCTGTCACAATGATAGAAGATTGTCGTAATGATAATAGTTGGGCTGTCACAATGATAGAAGGTTGTCGTAATGATAATAGTTGGGCTGTCACAATGATAGAAGATTGTCGTAATGATAATAGTTGGGCTGTCACAATGATAGAAGGTTGTCGTAATGATAATAGTTGGGCTGTCACAATGATAGAAGATTGTCGTAATGATAATAGTTGGTCTGTCACAATGATAGAAGATTGCCGTAATGATAATAGTTGGGCTGTCACAATGATAGAAGATTGTCGTAATGATAATAGTTGGGCTGTCACAATGATAGAAGGTTGTCGTAATGATAATAGTTGGGCTGTCACAATGATAGAAGATTGTCGTAATGATAATAGTTGGGCTGTCACAATGATAGAAGATTGTCGTAATGATAATAGTTGGTCTGTCACAATGATAGAAGATTGCCGTAATGATAATAGTTGGGCTGTCACAATGATAGAAGATTGTCGTAATGATAATAGTTGGGCTGTCACAATGATAGAAGGTTGTCGTAATGATAATAGTTGGGCTGTCACAATGATAGAAGATTGTCGTAATGATAATAGTTGGGCTGTCACAATGATAGAAGATTGTCGTAATGATAATAGTTGGGCTGTCACAATGATAGAAGATTGTCGTAATGATAATAGTTGGTCTGTCACAATGATAGAAGATTGCCGTAATGATAATAGTTGGTCTGTCACAATGATAGAAGGTTGTCGTAATGATAATAGTTGCACTAACATAATGTTTTTGTCTTCTACAGAGTCGAGCCAGAACCAGGTGAGATTATCACATTGGAAGTCAACACTGACCCGACTGGTCAGTGGAACGCGGAGAGGATAGCCAAAGAAGCTCGTAAGTATTAATGTTCATTCATCACTCAATTAGTGTTAGTGTCATAGACGAACAGTTCTCGTATAGAAATGAATGGTTCAAGACAAAACTAATGTCGTAAATAGGATTTGAAGTGTTCAGTCCAGAACTTCTCCCTTCCGGATGCGTCCTGAATCAAAGCAGACATCCGAATTAGAACTGACCATTCCTTGGACTCTGACAAAGTCGCACTAAAAGATTTTTGCGGTTCTTTTCCTGACCCAAGTGACTTGACATTAGACGTGACACCGGTTGTACGGCAAATCCTATTTGAAAAGAGGCCCCCTTGATATCAAATCATATTGTCACTTGAAGAGTTCTTCAGTAATACAGTTGATGAGCCTAATGGACAGAGAAACTGACCTAATAAGACCACATGCACATTAAATGCATGTTTTCTGACTGTTTTTACTATAAAAAAAAGTAAAGTTCCCTTTTCAGACCTTGTGGTCTATAGGGCAGATAATGTAAAGTAAAGGTCATCTGTTGTTACTATGTGAACTGGAAATTAAATCATACAAAGTTCATTGTAGAAATTTGGACAGAATTGATACAAAAAATATTTTTGGGGGAATACTTTAATTTAAACTTCCTATTTGGTAAGCCCAACACATTTACATTGCCATAGAACAGGGCTTCTCAAACTTTTTCCCGAAAAAAAGTGTATATGATTTTGGGTCCTTGAAGTGCATATCTTTGAATAAGGCACAATACTGCTAAATTGATTTGTAATATCAGATGTAATGTAAATAATGTTTCTTCTGCTTTGTATGTAACCTCCTGCTTCAGAAAAATAGGTTGAAGAAGACAAATGCTTGTTGTGAAATGTTGGGAAACTTACGGATTTAACGTACAATTTAATTCATTCAAACTTTCAGAGAAAACTAGAAAACTAAATTCTTAAATTAACTAATAAATTATTTTTATTAATTGTTTTTACTAATTTCTTTCACATGAAATATCAAAACAAATGACAGAAGTGAAGTCAGTTATGTGAATGTATTTATTAGCAGTGCATATTCATAGAAAACTAGTCTTCAACTAGTTATCAGCTAATCCAGCTAGTTCTCAACTAATCCTCAACTAGTCACCAGCTAGTCTTCAACTAGTTATCAGCTAATCCAGCTAGTTCTCATCTAATCCTCAACTAGTCACCAGCTAGTCATCAACTAGTTATCAGCTAATCCAGCTAGTTCTCATCTAATCCTCAACTAGTCACCAGCTAGTCTTCAACTTGTTATCAGTTAATCCAGCTAGTTCTCAACTAATCCTCAACTAGTCACCAGCTAGTCTTCAACTAGTTATCAGCTAATCCAGCTAGTTCCCATCTAATCCTCAACTAGTCACCAGCTAGTCATCAACTAGTTATCAGCTAATCCAGCTAGTTCTCAACTAGTTATAAGCTAGTCCTGAACTAGTCCTCAACTATTTATTAGCTACTCATCAGTTAATTCTCATCTAATCTTCATTTAGTACTCAACTAGTCATCAACTAGTCTACTAATAGTCCAAAACTAGTCCTCAATTAGTCATCAGCGTATCCTCAGTTAGTCATAAACTAGTCATCAACTAGTCATAAGCTAGTCCTCAGTTAGTCATCAACTAATCATCAGCTAGTTCTCATCTAATCCTCAACTAGTCACAGCTAGTCATTAGCTAGTCATCAGCTAGTTCTCATCTAGTCTTCAACTAGTCACAGCTAGTCATTAGCTAGTCATCAGCTAGTTCTCATCTAGTCTTCAACTAGTCACAGCTAGTCATTAGCTAGTCATCAGCTTGTTCTCATCTATTCTTCAACTAGTCACAGCTAGTCATTAGCTAGTCATCAGCTAGTTCTCATCTAGTCTTTAACTAGTCGTCATCAAGAGAGTTGTCAAACGTATTCCTTTGTTGTTGTTTTGTATTTGAATGTCAACATTTTGTGAAGAGACAATCGAATGGTTACACTTTCCTATCACCTTCGCCTGACCGCCATCTTTGCCATCGCTCTTTGATGACAGGTTGTCCTGCAGTCACTGTAGCCACAAGTCATCATTATGTCTAGCAGTCTAATGAACGCCACACAATGTGTCATTGTTGGCGTCCAATTTTCCCATCCATTGTCCTGCTATGAAGTCCTGTTCACAAAATAGAAACAAGAAGAATTCAATTCGAACATTTTGTTTTCTTCTTCTTAGAGAAAATTGGCACAGGAAAAAAAAAAGGGGTGGGGGTGGGGAGGGGAGAAAGTAAAAGAAAGGGGGGAGAGAAAGTGAGAGAGGGGGAGGGATCAAAAGGGGAGGGGAGGTGATTTCCCAGATCACCGGCTCGCTGTAAGTCAAGGTGAATGAAATTTAAAAGACGCAATTACATTGTCAAAGAAAACTCATTTTCTAACCTGAGAAATTTCATCCCTTGTTTTTCAAGTCGACAATGGAATGAGTTCTTAGTTGAGATTCATGTGGAACAAATCACCAGTGTCTACCTTCAATAACATCAAATATCTGAAGATAAATAATAACAGAGTTCAGTAGACAACTATAAATTGGTGAAGTTAGTTTTACGTTGACAAAAAAAAAACTTTTTATACAAATGATTTCTTCATCTGGCGAGATTAACTTGTTGTCAGTCACTTCCTTGGTCTAGTAACTCCAGTTCATTAGTTAGGAGATAAAATACTCCATTCACAACATTTACTCTCTTTTGTTGAGGAAAATTAATTCTCACTTTTAAAGGATGTGTTTGTAATAGTCTACTTTAGGGCAAAGTTGGCTTCTGAAAGACACTATTCCTATGTTCGGCTACTCGAAACAAAACCTTACATCAAAAATCATTGAGGTAACTTGGTGCATTAGTTTACTACTTACTTGAGGTTGACTAACCGTTGACCATACACTATTTGGATGACTTCATACTTACCAGTCAGTGGAGTTGTCTTTTTGACAAAGCTTATATCAACTCACTCTGTCTGTTTTCCTGTCTGTCTATCTGTCTGTCTGGCAAAAAGTTTGTACACGTTATTTCTCCGACACCGAATCTCTGATCAAGCTAAATTTTTTTCATAATTATTTCTTTTAGCTGACAACACAAGAAACAATTTAAAAAAAAGAATTAACCAATAAGTTAATTAACTACTGGTAATAAATTATTTTGTTTGGTATCTCGAACAAGGGAAAGAAATTGTACTTGTAATTGTACGTCAATGTGTGTGTCCAATTAATCTAAATCAAAGTTGAAGCCTAAATGTTACCTTGAAGTTAGTTCAATTGAAATCTTTGCAGACCCTATAAAAATGTTCCAGTGCTAGGTTAACAAAAACCTTTGCGAACCCTATAAGAATGTTCCAGCGCTAGGGCAACAATAATCTTTGCGAAACCTCTATGAATGTTCCAGCGCTAGGACAACAAAAACCTTTGCGAACCCTCTATGAATGTTCCAGCGCTACGGCAACAAAAACCTTTGCGAACCCTCTATGAATGTTCCAGTGCTAGGGCAACAAAAACCTTTTTGAACATTGACCCCGCTTCAAGGAAGTAACACGACAATGCCTCAGACTTGAAGGTATAACTCACGGACAACAACACACAAAAACGAGATAACAACCGAATGTTCAAGATGCTTCCGTAATTCGTTTGTCTCCAGTCACCCGGGTGGTCGAGGTGTCCCCACAGCGTGCCGACTCTACCAGATGTCTTCATTAGCAGAACTAATCGTGTTGATGTATTTCACGTGCCCTACCTCCCGTCTCGTACATCGGTCACAGACGGGTCTCATGATGACGTAATGTCAGGAGATGATTGTTCTTGTTTCCGTTCCCTAGTGCTCGTTAGAACTGAATGCCTGGACTTGCTGGGTTTTGCTGGGTTTTGTTTTCAGCAGTAATACTACCTGCTGGCGGTGGTGTTTTTAACTTTCAGACGTGACCCCATCTCGTAAGGACTACATCAGACACACCTGGGCGCGGAGTCAGCTCCCGCAGTTGGATACCTGTAATGGCGAAGATAATGTTTCACCTGGAAGTCCGGGCTCGAAAACAAAAGAAAGTAGTGCCCTGTAAAACAGCGGAAGCCTTTGTTTCGTGTCGAAAAGTGTTTCAACAATTTTTTATTCCTTCGCGAATGCGTGCAAACTAATATCATTTGCGTCTAGTATTCCATCTTTCAATGTCGGTTCAAAAAGGTTAAAGCCAAATTGAAAACAAAAACAAGCAAATAATTAAAAAAATAATAATAAACAGAGCCCTTAAAATTTGCAAATAAAAGTTAACCAACTTTAAGGAAAAGAAATGGGCCCTAATTAGTATGCTTTACTTATTATTGTAAGTTTCAGCAATATATATTAGGCTGTTGTGCTGCCTTTGTCCGTCACATTCAAAGCTCAGCAATTAAAAGCTCTAAAAAATAATCTTATTTTACCATCGACTCTAAGTAGGTACAGCGGCTACTTTAAGTCTTATGGACTCAAACCTGTCTCTTTATTTCTTAACTAAATACGTCCACTTGTTTTGTTTTAACTCATAAACCAGAGTTGAGTGAATTTTGAAAATCGTCTACAGCTATACTCTATACTACTGTATCATGAACACAAGCAATCCATGAGATGGAGACAAAAAATATTAATATTTGTGTAAACTGTAAGTTGTAAACAAGATTACAAAAAGAGTTTCTGTTATCAGAGGCGGCACCCGACGGACTTGCCCATGGGCTAGGAATTTGGCTGGAATATTCCAGACATGGTCTTGTTTCGAACTGATAACAGGATTTATTAAAAGAAATTTCTATAAATCAAATAAGAACATAAAACTAAAATGTTATTTAACCTTGGTTAGGCCAATAATAGAATATGCATCCTCCGTTTGGGACCCCTCAACTCAAGATAACATTAAGAAACTGGAACAGACACAAAATAGAGCAACGAGATTCATAACAAACGAATATTCACATTTGACTAGAGTAACACCTTTAGTAAAATCACTAAATTTAGAAAGCCTTCAGGACAGAACTCAAAAGTAAAGTAGAAATTATACATAAAAAACTGAACCATAATCTTCAAATACAAAAACAAAACCTAATAAAATACTCAGAAATACACAAAGATAAAGGCACATTCCTCGTCCCATATGCTAGGACAAATTTGTACAAATACTCCTTCTTCCCTAGATCTATTAGAGCATGGAATGGGTTGCCTGAGCTAGCCAAGAAAACCAGTGACTTGGAAGAATTTAAGTCATTGGTTGATATGCATGACTAAATGCATGACGCGTAGGACGTAATCATCTTCTTTTTTGAAGTAACGTCTGTATTATACAAGATAAGATAACAGACCTAGTTCTTTAATAACACGAACACTCCGAATTCTGACGGGATTCTAAAAAAAAACAACTAAACTTTGTTAAGGACACTAAATTGTACTTCACTGTTGTTAGCTTAATTAAAATTTTAAGATAAGATAAGAAAAGATAAAAAAATATATCGATCCATTCAAATGGAAATTCAGTTTGACTACTGTTGATAACCTCAGTGTAACAACTGTACAAAAACAATATAGATGAAAAATTCCACAATTAACAATATCACAGAGTAACAGTAGACTTTCGTGTCGTACTTTCTGTAGTTAGTTGCCCATTTTGTTTTTAAATAAGTTTTGTAAGTCATAGATTGGACTTCTAATACCTCCTCTATAATCACATTATTTCATTAAATCTTTTATCTAGCGCTACTATATTTGTGCTGCAAACAGCTTATCAACACTCTTATATACACCAAACAAAATAAGGCTACTAGATCTAGCTATTTATCGTTTCTGCTCCATAAATGTAACTTCCAATACCAGAAATATCAACTATCAACTTATTTGATGACCATATAAGGCTTTACAAAGGAAAACAATAAAATGTAAGAAAATAATCTATTCTAACCAAAAGGGGTAACCCAGGATTTGCAAAACTGAGAAGTTAGCACAAATACTTAAAGAAGAGCAAACAAATAAAGGTACCAGGCAGAACATACCGACAGAAATAATAATTGTAAAAAATTACTAATAGCAGAAAGACTGGACAGAACATATCTAGACACAGAATCTAAAAAAAACACTTGGCGGCAGCTTTCAGAGATTCTCAACGGATGCCAGAACATCGCTGGAGTCTGCTCTTCTTTTCACCTCCCTCCCTCCTTCATCTCCATCTTCCTCCGACAGGTAACAAAGTATAAAAACTATAATCTACGTGAGGCAGCCACGTGCGTAGAGCTGGCCTTTAATCGGTGGGCTACCGCCATCTCCCCACCCGTTTTCATTCTCTCCCCCCCTCCCCTTTTCCTTGTCATCTTGTGTTCTGTCATGTCTTCGGCCTGTGTCATATGTGCCCTTGCGAGAGGACGGCTTCCACGCGCATGCGCGTCTGTGCCAAGGGTTGTGTAGAAGGAGAGAGACATCTATTGATTGGCTAGGTCGGTCCACGGTGCCTTAGGCCATGGCTAAATCATGACCTCCTGACCTCGACAAATATTTTCTTCTTAAGCAGCAGACTACATGTAGGTAGTTCCGGTCCGATGAGATAAAACAACAAGCTGAAAAATCTGGAATAAAAAGGAAACGAAATTATTAAAGAGCTTGTATATTGAATTCTTCGTGCCCTATAGAATTATTCTTGGAAACATATTTTTCTCAAATTAGCTTTATATATTCCATCTATTAAGATATAGATATACAGATATATTATTAGTGTATAACAAAATAGTTTTTACATTAGGAGGATGTATAATTAAAAGTATCTAATTCAGCATTTGGTTAATGAGACTGCACTCGCAAATTATATTCGACTATATTCAACATTTGAATACTGATAGGAAACTTACTTTAGATTGCTATTAAAAGTCCAATGACATTGTCAACTTGGCTAATGCCAATCCAATGTGCTGGATAAACTTCTCTTAAGCCAATTCAATATGCTAGCTAAACGTCTCTTATGCCAATTCAATGTGCTGGCTAAACTTCTCTTATGCCAATTCAATGTGCTGGCTAAACTTCTCTTATGCCAATTCAATGTGCTGGCTAAACTTCTCTTATGCCAATTCAATGTGCTGGCTAAACTTCTCTTATGCCAATTCAATGTGCTGGCTAAACTTCTCTTAAGCCAATTCAATGTGCTGGCTAAACTTCTCTTATGCCAATTCAATGTGCTGGCTAAACTTCTCTTATGCCAATTCAATGTGCTGGCTAAACTTCTCTTATGCCAATTCAATGTGCTGGCTAAACTTCTCTTATGCCGATTCAATGTGCTGGCTAAACTTCTCTTATGCCAATTCAATGTGCTGGCTAAACTTCTCTTATGCCAATTCAATGTGCTGGCTAAACTTCTCTTATGCCAATTCAATGTGCTGGTTAAACTTTGTTAGAGCTAATCCAATGTGCTAGCTAAACTTCTCTTAAGCCAATTCAATGTGCTGGCTAAACTTCTATAAAGCCAATTCAATGTGCTGGCTAAACTTCTCTTAAGCCAATTCAATGTGCTGGCTAAACTTCTCTTAAGCTAATCCAATGTGCTGGCTAAATTTCTCTTAAGCCAATTCAATGTGCTGGCTAAACTTCTCTTAAGCTAATCCAATGTGCTGGCTAAACTTCTCTTAAGCCAATTTAATATGCTAGCTAAACTTCTCTTATGCCAATTCAATGTGCTGGCTAAACTTCTCTTATGCCAATTCAATGTGCTGGTTAAACTTTGCTAGAGCTAATCCAATGTGCTGGCTAAACTTCGCTTATGCCAATTCAATGTGCTGGCTAAACTTCTCTTATGCCAATTCAATGTGCTGGCTAAACTTCTCTTATGCCAATTCAATGTGCTGGCTAAACTTCTCTTATGCCAATTCAATGTGCTGGTTAAACTTTGCTAGAGCTAATCCAATGTGCTAGCTAAACTTCTCTTAAGCCAATTCAATGTGCTGGCTAAACTTCTCTAAAGCCAATTCAATGTGCTGGCTAAACTTCTCTTAAGCCAATTCAATGTGCTGGCTAAACTTCTCTTAAGCTAATCCAATGTGCTGGCTAAATTTCTCTTAAGCCAATTCAATGTGCTGGCTAAACTTCTCTTATGCCAATTCAATGTGCTGGCTAAAATTCTCTTAAGCCAATCCAATGTGCTGGTTAAACTTTGCTAGAGCTAATCCAATGTGCTGGCTAAACTTCTCTTAAGCCAATTCAATGTGCTGGCTAAACTTCTCTTAAGCCAATTCAATGTGCTGGCTAAACTTCTCTTAAGCCAATTCAATGTGCTGGCTAAACTTCTCTAATGTGCTGGCTAAACTTCTCTAATGTGCTTGCTAAACTTCTCTAATGTGCTGGCTAAACTTCTCCTTTGGTCAATTCATTGCCTTTCACTTCCGTATTAACCTTTTATTTCTTCATGAAGTCACGCGTTATATTAAAGCTTTTATTAATAACGCCGTAGATCTGGTCTCCTATGCAAGCCAACTAAAGCCACTAGAATGTAGTAGATCTGGTCTCCTCTGTAAGCCAACTAAAGCCACTAGAATGTAGTAGATCTGGTCTCCTATGCAAGCCAACTAAAGCAACTAGAATGTAGTAGATCTGGTTTCCTCTGCAAGCCAACTAAAGCCACTAGAATGTAGTAGATCTGGTCTCCTCTGCAAGCCAACTAAAGCCACTAGAATGTAGTAGATCTGGTTTGCTCTGCAAGCCAACTAACGCCACTAGAATGTAGTAGATCTGGTTTCCTCTGCAAGCCAACTAAAGCCACTAGAATGTAGTAGATCTGGTCTCCTATGCAAGCCAACTAAAGCCACTAGAATGTAGTATATCTGGTTTCCTCTGCAAGCCAACTAACGCCACTAGAATGTAGTAGATCTGGTCTCCTATGCAAGCCAACTAAAGCAACTAGAATGTAGTAGATCTGGTTTCCTCTGCAAGCCAACTAACGCCACTAGAATGTAGTAGATCTGGTTTCCTCTGCAAGCCAACTAAAGCCACTAGAATGTAGTAGATCTGGTTTCCTCTGCAAGCCAACTGAAGCCACTAGAATGAAGTATATCTGGTTTCCTCTGCAAGCCAACTAACGCCACTAGAATGTAGTAGATCTGGTCTCCTCCGCAAGCCAACTAAAGCCACTAGAATGTAGTAGATCTGGTTTCTTCTGCAAGCCAACTAAAGCCACTAGAATGTAGTAGATCTGGTCTCCTCTGCAAGCCAACTAAAGCCACTAGAATGTAGTAGATTTGGTTTCCTCTGCAAGCCAACTAAAGCCACTAGAATGAAGTAGATCTGGTTTCCTCTGCAAGCCAACTAAAGCCACTAGAATGTAGACCGCAGTGTCTTAGAGGTTTTATTCAATGCATTATTAAGAAAAATCATTGAAGTTTGAAAAAGTTTTAATAAATGATTACATACGTCTTGCATTGCAGTCCTGTACTAAATATGCCGGAGATATTATATGTCTTCATTGTTTGGGCTTCTACCCTTTGCAATTATTCAGGTGACTCTAGAGATCAATCCTTGATATACACCCACGGTCTCAATCACCAGACGTTGCAGTGTTTTCAGCCCTCTTCCTTCTTCTGGTGTAAACTATCTGATATCCAGGACCCTCCTTCTTTGTCTGCACACTCCAAAACCCGACCCTGCTCCTTTAGGCAATCTTTTAGAAACAAAATAACTGAAAATGTAGGTGTTATTGTTATTTGTATTTTTTTATTTTAGAAAAAAATAGGCTTACAAAGTCTATATTTTGGCTCTAAATATCGCCTAGCTTTCTTGAAATTGTGACTTGAATAAAGTTCCCCTTTCAGACCTTAGGAATATTAGGGCAGATAAGGGCTGATTAGTGTTGATGGTCTATTTTGTTGATGATTTTATATGTTAATGGTGCATGCGAATTCATAGAAGACACAACAACAGAATGAATCAAGAATATACTTGAGAACGCAGGCTGATAACTTCAACAATTTAATGAACAATAAAAAGGGCACAGTCCTCTAGCCTAGCGTCATCCTCTCAGGCGTCTTGTTCCGTTACTCTTCTTGTTCCGTTCTCCTACTTTTTAATTACTCGTCACGTCACTGTGGAAAAACCCGATTAACCTCAACTTCTACTCATCTTGTGTCATTACATTAGGATGTTTCTTTGGTCAACAGTTAACGAGCACAACTTTCCTTAAGTCAGGTACCCATTAGATTTGGGTGGACTCAGTGGCGCCCTAAAAATCCCGAAATTCAAAATGTATTCCGAGATTCGAACTCACGACACAAGGTTGTTTGAAAGCCAAGTGCTTAACCCTAAGCTATCGCCCCCCCCCCTCCCGACTTGAAAAGAGGTATTGTAATAAAAGGATATTAAAAGCTATGTGTTTTAACATTACAAATATTTAGATTTATTTATTACACATCAGATAGCAACAAAAGCCCAGATCTATATCTACAAATGCCCAGATCTAGTAACGAAAACCCAGATCTAGCAACAAAAACCCAGATCTAGCAACAAAAGCCCAGATCTAGCAAAAAAATCCAGATGTAGTTGAAAATGTTATTCCAGACTACATGTCTTCTAGACATAAAACATTTATTCTTTACTCTCAGTACACACCGGGCACGCCCGTTGATTTATTCCCAAGTTTGATATTGTTTATTATGGCCGGAACATTGCAGTTAGCACACTTGTAATTAGTACCTTCCCTTTCAATATGTTCATAAACTAGCAATTAGTTTCTTCCTATAAATATGTAGCATTCAGTCAACTTTATAAAAATATGAGGCAATCGGTCGATTTCCTATACATATGTACATACATATACTAACTATTAGTTGACTTTATATGGATATGTACATACACAAGTTATTCACTGACTGTCTTGTCTCTCAAATAGCAAGAATGACTGGATTCAATCAAATCTCTCTGAGTTTGTATCCAGTTGTGCTGATCTGTGTCCCCGGTGTGCTATTTTCAAACGTAGAACATCGGACACTGTCCACTTAACGACTCCCTAGGGTACCGATAAGTCCAAACACGTGTACCTACTTCATCACGGTTTGTCCATGGCCAACACAAGGGTCAAGACATCGACAGAGACCCTCAGATTTATGACAACTTGACATTCGATTGTGACTTTGTCATCTGCCTCCCCTTTTCTATAGGAACATGATAACTGTATAATCTGTTCGACTAGGTCATATAAGTCAAGTAACCTAACACTTAGACGAATAAGGAATCAGTAGAGATTGACAAACCTGTACCTGTTGTAAGAGTTAAAAAAAAACCCACATAGACCCATCTATCTACATGCAATATCACATGCATCCATACAAGCATACACACTGTACATACAAACATACACACTGTACATACAAACATACATGTATAGATACATACATAAGAAGCTCACTACATCAACCAAAATGCGTTCTGAGAACGCTACGGTACGGCAGTGAGTCATGGACCACCTATGCTAAGCAAGAGAGAAAACTAATCTCATTCAACTTGCTCTGCCTCCGAAGGATCTTAAAAATCACTCGGCAAGAGAGAGTGTGCCATACTGAGATCCTCGCCCTAACGAGCCTTCCCAGCATCTTTACTGCCTTAAGACAATGCCGTCTGGGCTGGCGCGGACATGTTCGCCAGATGGAGAACAATCGCATCCTGTAAGTTATCCAAGAGTCTCAAGAGTTGCGAATATTCTGCGGTCTTCACAGAGAGACAACGGGTTAGGTTGAATTATTTTGTTTTATTTGCAGAAGTTTTAAAATAATTTTCCTAAACCAATCAATTCAAATAGTGTAGTAACACGTTGAATAATAAAGAAAGAGAATATACTTCGGAAATAGTTATTAAGGGTGGTGTGACACACCGCACCGGGGGACACACGGCTCAAGAACATGTACGAAGTCTTGGTATTGTTAACTATCAACCAATTACACATAGTGCAACATACATAGCACACAAGATATCAATCGTATGTACTAATGCCAACAAAAAAAAAATTAAAGTTTAAAACTAGTATTAGTTTGAATGAAATATCACATATGTATACATCTTAAGCCACCTAAAAAAATTAAAACTTTCATTCTGAATGAACGCTTTGAGGTCACCTCGACAGTCACTGTGGTCCTTGTCAATAAGTTCTATCTAGTCCTGATTTTACGGAATGAAACTCACCAATAACTTGGTGTCAGGAAAAGAAATATTCTCAACACATTACACGTTGTTCATACCATTCACTCTCTCTAGTTGGAGTAAAGAAAGTGAAGGAATCATGCAGATCTCGTTAGTTCGTTTGCAACTCTTTTGTGTTTTGACCTTTGCAAATAAAGGCTGTAAACGTTAAATGTTTAGAATAGTTCAGAGGTTCAGATGTTTAGATTTCATCTCCTCCACTTTCTATCATGGAGTCCGTTCTTTGCATTCGGAGGTTGAAGTGCTTACAACTTGTTCTTAGAACCACCATCTAGCTGTACAACAAGTATCTGTACTCAAATTAGGTCGTAAATAATGAACAATCTTTACAGCTTTAACATTGTCTTTTTATTACTGACATATTCTAGGAACACAGACAACATTATACTACGCAAGGGTGGATAACTTTGATGAGCTTATGTTAAGACTGTCTCATAGACAGTAAAGTGGGTCTGTTCCCTCCTCCTTGGAGTTCAACACATTGGATTAGCGTCAGCCAGCAATAAGATTTCCGTGGCACCAGAAAAAGTTGGAAGGGGGGGGGGGTGTCTAAATTCATAAATTACCTCTCCCGACCACCTGCCCTCCTGCTTATAGATCAGTATGTTTGTCACCCCTCCCTCCTCCAATGGTGAGCTGTCGATGAAAGAAGAGCAGCAGCATCCAGCTCGTCCACTGGGTCTGGGTGTCACCACAGGAACAAACTCATCCAGTCTGACAGCAAGCATCTCTCTCCTGCCTTCGGGGCCGGCTTTGAATAATTCATAACATTGAGACAAACTGATCAGTTTATTTGTTCATCATCTACTGATGTACTCTCGACCTGGACCCACTCCCAGATCCTTGATTCAATCTGGTCACAGTCTTAATGTGAGGGGTGGGCATTGGTTGGTCACATACACTCATTGAGAATGGGGATATTTTGACAGCTTCTAACATACACTTAATGATAATGGGGATATTTTGACAGCTTCTAACATACACTTAATGATAATGGGGATATTTTGACAGGTTCTAACATACACTTAATGATAATGGGGATATTTTGACAACTTCTAACATACACTCAATGATAATGGGGATATTTTGACAACTTTTAACATACACTCAATGGTAATGGGGATATTTTGACAGCTTCTAACATACACTCAATGATAATGGGGATATTTTGACAACCTTTAACATACACCCAACGATAAAACTGCTCTTTAACTTATAGATAGACTGCAAATCATTATCATTAATTTCCATACACTCTATATAAAAAAAATCGTTATTACAGTATATGTGTGTGTTTTACCTTAAAGACATTTTCAACCTTAAAATGTTTTGATAGAATAAAACAAATTGTAAAAATCTGCTTTTAAATGTATTAAATGTTCTTTGTCTAACACAGAAGTCTTTAAGCTCGGTTTCTAGAAAACAAAAATAAGTAAAATTCCACATTACAAAACTGATCTAATATTTAATAAACTCACACACACACAAACTCCTTCACAGATACTCACACAAACTCTCTCTCACATATACTCACAAAAACTCCCTCACAGATACACACATACAAACTCCTTCACAGATACACACACACAAACTCCCTCACAGATACACACATACAAACTCACAAATACACACAAACTTCCTCACTGATACAGACACAAACTCTCAGATACAGACACAAACTCACAGATACAGACACAAACTCATAGATACACACACAAACTCATAGATACACACACAAACTCATAGATACACACACAAACTCATAGATACACACACAAACTCATAGATACACACACAAACTCATAGATACACACACAAACTCATAAATACACACACAAACTCATAGATACACACATATGCCTTTATCTCACACATCCTTGTTTTTTTTTGTCCTATTGTTTCGCCACCATCAGAAATTTATCTGAATTACCCCCCCCCCTCCCTTTTTTTCTCAAAAATGTTCATCGTCAATTCCCCCAGTAGTTTCCCCAATAGTTCCCCCAGTAGTTCCCCCAATTAGTCCCCCAACTCTTTGACCGAGCCTTCAAGGTGCGAGATGTATCATCTACTGATTTTAATTTGAAAATGTCGGAAAGTCTTTTACCGGAACTAGCATCGTGTTTTGTTGTCATTCCGAATCTCCAGAAACTTCTTTCTTCAGTGACATTTTATTTGACCACATCCAATGTAGGTGTACGCAATCAGCAAAAAGATTCCTTATTACAGTTGTACTGTAGTATATCCTTGATGATCTATCGTGATCCACTCTTGAGTCGTATCATTTCTTAGCTTACGGCTTTAGTTCCTAATGAACGTTGGCTTAGGCTTTCATTCGAGCGATACGAATCAAAAGAGCATTTTTACGAATTGAATCAGGAATTTTGTTTAGAGAAATGTCTCTTTTAATATCTATGGAAATGTAATTCCGCTTCAAAAAAAAATAATAATAAAAATAGCTGCTCATGATTATATACAGAAGTCTCGAGTCACGTGATATTTTTGGCCAACCAGAAACATTATTTGCTGATTCGTCTGCCTCTGAAGATTTTGAAAATTAATTAACTTTTGTCTTTGTGATGACATGGAAAAAAGTTGGGAAAAAAAGAAAAAAAAAAGAAGGTCGGAGAACAAAAGGCCCTGGTCGACATTGTTTGGAAGCCAAGAGACAAAGTAAAAACCACATTTAAAGAAAAAAGGAGCTTTCCTGTTTGGTTGGTGGCGGGAACATTTCAAAGCAGATTTTGTTTTCAGGAACAGAAGATAAGATTAAGAGCAAAAAGATTAGGATTAACGTCTAATGTAGTTTAATCTTTTAGATACACATAGAGTGGGGCGATGGAAAGGGGGAGGTAGACTAGCGCTGAACATTCAGTGGTGCCACTCTCTGAAGTCAAGTAGTTTGGTTTAGAAAGAACAGATTTTAACGCTCAAAAAGAGTCTCTTTTGGTATTTGTACAAATTCCCTTTCATTTTGAATTAAAATAAACATCTAAAAATAATTTTTAAAAACTTTAAGAAACAAATTAGGGTTTGCTCATTTATTTATTTATAATTTTTTTTTTGCTTGAGTATTGGAGATAAAGGACCTAAATTTAATTTTAAAACTTATGAATAGCAAAAATTAGCCTACAACACACACACATACATTTATACATCCATATTCTTTTTTGAAGTAACGTTAGTATTTCATAAGATAAGATACACATACATACATACATACATACGCGGTGGCTGAGCGGTAAAGCCCTTGACATCCGAACCGGGGTCCTTGGTTCGAATCCTGGTGAAAACTGGGATTTTTAATTTTGGGATCTTCGGGCGCCTCTGAGTCCGCCCAGCTCTAATGGGTACCTGACATTAGTTGGGGAAAAGTAAAGGCGGTTGGTCGTCGACGTGCCCTATAGACCACAATGTCTGAAAGGGGAACTTAATCGATCAATTAATGGGTTAATTTTTGGATTGATTCGTGTATTGTTATCGATTAGGAATAATTATGCAAAATTTCAACTTGATCTGAGAATGGGAAGTGGGAGAAAAACTTGTTAAAACGTAATAAGGTGACATTTCGATATCAAGCAAAATCATAACTCTCCAATAGGTAATTAACAAATTGATCATTTTTTTTTATTGATTCATGTCTTGTCAGGTTCAATGAATAATTGTGTAAATTTTGAACTGGATACGACAATGGGAAATGGGAGAAATAAACATGCTCAAACTTTGTACCAGATAGACAGACAGAGTCAGTTGATATAAGCTTTGTCAAAACATGATCTTTTCAAAGTCTCCTATTTCAACCTACCCCTCCCTTTTTTATTAAACCCATATTTTAAAAACAAATATGTCTACCATAATATCATTTGCCAATAGTTCAAGGTCTGACCTAATCATACTGGCCAATATAATGGCCGAGAGCCATGCGTGCCCCTTACCTCCCCCCCCCCCCCCCAGAACCAGCAAGGAATGGCTCATTAAAAGCCAACAGAATACCTCCTTATCATTTTGTATAGATTTCCCCCCCCCCTCTTTTTTTCACCAAAATGTTAGGAAATTGCAAGAAAGTTGTCAGGTGGTCTATGACATTGACCGTTGGATGGAATGGCTGCAAACATTGAGTGCCAGATGGAGGCCCCTTTTTTTTTTTTTTAATTCCATCTGAAAATTTTTTTTATTTCTTTTTTAAATAGTAGGCCTATTATTTCTGTCATTGTTTTGTTGTGATGTCGGCAAGTTAGCTTTTTTTTTCCTTTGTTAATCTTTGTGCGCACATTTGAACTCTTGTGTTTAAACACGGGAATAGGTAAAGGAGCGGAAAGGTTTTGAGTTAAGATTTGAAAAACAACAACAATAACAACAACAACAACAACAACAACAGAGGCAATGTAACAAGTAGAACAAAATAAAGAAAACAAAATAAAGAAAACAAAATAAAGAAAACAAAATATAGAAAACAAAATAAAGAAAACAAAACAGGAAAAAAAGTTTTATGTTTTTGTAACAACATTTTGACTAAAAAACAACAACAAACAAGCATTTTGAATTATTAAAAACATTTTGACGTGTACATAATTTATATTATATCATGATACAAACATTCTGACTCATAAAATGTTTGTATGTTATATTTCCCTACAAACATTCTGAATCAAACACAACTTTGTATGACCACAAGCAGTGAGTGGCTAAAATACGGAAACAATCTTAATGAATCTGTTTCTGATGGATGTGTGTGTGCTCACTGCATAAACAACCAAGACCTGGTCACGTGTCAGCAGAATCATTGGCTCAGTTGGGATTTGGGATTCACTTTTGCTTGATAGAAGTTTTGTACCAAAACTATACATATACAAATAAACTAATTGTTGATCTGTGTGATTGTTGGGTTGTTGGTCTTATATTTTGATAGCAATGATAGTAAGCTAGAAAGACAATAATTCCTGTCATCTTGAGAGCCTACACTACTAGATCTAGTTACTCAGAGCATTGCCAGGAGAGAACGAACGACTACAACATTATAAGAACACGCTTTTAGGATTCAACGACAGATACACTCTAGCATCCAGACCCAAACTTCGGGACGCGAGCCTGTTCGGTTCATGACTCGGCCCTTCAAACAATTTAGCCCCAAGTTTGGCCCCTTCCGGCATTACAAACAATTTAGCCCCAAGGAGTCTACATAATGATTCTTTCTAGACTCTTTTTTTTATTGGACTTGAGCCTTTTTTTTTTTACTGAGATGCTGTCGGAAATTTATTTGGCCTCTAGGCTGAAGAAGGTTGGCCACCCCTGCGCCCTAGCTACACACAGTGACGGCATGTAGCACGAATTCGATGCTGTCAAACGTACAACTAGCAACGTCTTTGATCACGTGCTCATCAAATATGAAGCAACTGGTCAGGTGTCCACTCTTGGGAAAACACGTGACCCCGTCTTAACAAAAAGTTTAATCTGTTAAGCACACTTTCGCTCACGTACAGAGGGTGGGAGAGAGAGAGAGAGAGAGAGAGAGAGAGAGAGAGAGAGAGATCTAATTATTGCTCTTACGTTGCCTGCTGTACACTAGACGAATGTTTCACATGTGCAGTTGATTGTTTCATGATTCCAGAGACAAAAATCTTGGTCGAGGTTTGGCTCAGAAAAATGTCACACTGACTTTCTGACATCGGAGAAGTCTTTTGTTTTTTCTGGCGGTGAATATATGCACTTCTCGTGCACCAGGTTTAGATCACCCAAATTTAGATTCCTAATGCTTATAAAAGGTTCACCAGTGGTGTATCAAGTTGTATTGAGATCGAATTTCTGAATTCCAGAGTAGAGACCGTAGGACTGGACTTCTGTTCCAAGTGACTAACTACTAATCTCAATGTTCTCTTTCAAAACAACTACGTAGACACCGCTCTAACGAAACAAAGACTTGAAAGGAACTTTGACTTTTAGTCTCTAAATACAAAATAGTGATCATTTTAATGTGCTGGCTTTTTTTTAAATGCTAAGAGACTGTATTGAAATAAAGGAATGTTTGTCTTTAAATCCTCAATAATTTTTTTCATCACTTTCTTTTACCAATGTAAAACTGACAAACATTCTTCTCTCTGCATCTCTTCAACTCTCTAACCAAACCAATCTCAATGTAAAACTGAGCAACATTCTTCTCTCTGCATCTCTTCAACTCTCTAACCAAACCAAAATAATCTCAATGTAAAACTGACAAACATTCTTCTCTCTGCATCTCTTCAACTCTCTAACCAAACCAAAATAATCTCAATGTAAAACTGACAAACATTCTTCTCTCTGCATCTCTTCAACTCTCTAACCAAACCAAAATAATCTCAATGTAAAACTGAGCAACATTCTTCTCTCTGCATCTCTTCAACTCTCTAACCAAACCAAAATAATCTCAATGTAAAACTGACAAACATTCTTCTCTCTGCATCTCTTCAACTCTCTAACCAAACCAAAATAATCTCAATGTAAAACTGACAAACATTCTTCTCTCTGCATCTCTTCAACTCTCTAACCAAACCAAAATAATCTCAATGTAAAACTGAGCAACATTCTTCTCTCTGCATCTCTTCAACTCTCTAACCAAACCAAACTCAAAGTTTTTATTTCCTCAAATAATTTTGTATCGAATGAAACTTGAAAAGACAAACTTCCAAATACTTCACCGTTACGTTTTCCGATAGAATACTAACAACCAGAATAGTCACTAAATAAGTATTTACAACAGAATTGGTGTCAGTATTTACTTAATTGGCCTGTACCCGAGACCATGACGATTGGTCTCGCTAGATAACATATTAGCTTAGTCACTTACGTCAGTCTATAGACCCTATACAAATGTAACAAAATAGTCCACTTTTAGACACTGCTCAAAGTTTCAGTCTTGCTGGCTAAACAGTGACTGTCATATCACTAGTGTCCTGGTCTTAAACTGTCTCAGTTTTTTTTTATTTAATAAGACATAGTTTTGCTTTGGATTAGTACAACATTAAAATGATCCTATAATAGGCCTATATATCTCAAAATTCTGCTGTTGATCCATTTTGTATGCAAGTTCATGCGAGATTGATTTGTTTCTTAAAATATCTCAAAGGCAATGTGATTGGGTGTCCAGGCCTCTCTCTCAGAAGTTCACCAGTCTTAAGAATAAATGTTTTGTCTGCATCGCACTTAACTGACAAGGCGCTGACAAAGTATGCAACATGTGACAGACACAACGAAATTACTTTTTGTTTTTAGTGCCCAATAATGTGCACCGACTAAAGACACGTGGCACCTTGCACATCATGATTTAAGAACACATATATATAAAGAAAGGATAACTTGATACGGTTAAAAGACATTCTAATTACTCGTTTAATCAGCGAATCTCAAGCTGAGAGTCAGCGTACCAACTTTGGGGCAGCTCTTTAAGCCATACGCTAATTACAAAAACTGCATTGTACAAAAGTTAACAGATGGCTCACTCCCGGGCACACAATTGATTGGCTCTTTCAGATCTGGACTTAGTGGTGTGCAACACTCGCCTCCAGTTTGAATGGGGCCTCGCTGTTTTATTTTTATTTTTTTCAATTTGAATTTAGGAATGCAGGACATTGCGTGGTAGCAGGGACCTCACATCGCACACTCCTGTGGGAGCTTACAGTACTACAGCTCTCCCAGACTCTTAAGCTCCAAGGTTGAGTCGCCAAAGAGGCCCTCTTAATTTGAAGACCTAATATCGAGTCCTCAATATACAATGTGCTTAGGGCCTCAGCATTCGAAAGTTCTGGTCTGACTTTTCGTTTCGAGACTTGAAAGGTTGAAATCCAGAAAAAGAATCCCCTATCTTACAGTCAGCGCCCTCTTGTGTCGGCGCCCTCTTGGTAAAGAAAGAGGAAACCTTAGAAAGGGGAATACGAAAAACAAAATGGTGCACACTACTAGGTTGTCAGGTAGTTTGAAGGACATGTGGGTAGGACATGTGTGAAAAACATGTGTGAATGACGTGTGTAGATCATGTGTGAATGGTATGTGTTTAGGATATGTACGAATGACATTTGTATACGACATGTGTGAATGGCATGTGTGTAGGACATGTGTGAATGACATGTGTGTAGGACATGTGTGAATGGCATGTGTATAGGACATGTGTGAATGACATGTGTGTAGAACATCTGTGAATGGCATGTGTGTAGAACATGTGTGAATGGCATGTGTGTAGGACATGTGTATAGGACATGTGTGATTGACATGTGTGAATGACATGTATGAATGATTGTAGTACAGGTCATGAAACAAGAGATTCACCAGCTTTGCCCTAACTTTAAGAATGTTCACATTCCTACTCATTGTAGGATCTACCAGGTATATTATACCTATGTCTCCACACACCATTGTCTCTCAATCTGTTTGTAAAAGAAATCAATTCTATAAAATCACGTCTTCCCAAAATGTTGAGTGTGTAATCGATTATTGTTCTCATTGTTAGTATCGACAGTACACAATAAGATAACGATACACTTTTTTTCTTCTATTCTATTCTATTTCTTTTTTGTTCCCCTCTTGATTGGCTTTGTATCATCAAGTAGTAAAGTGGACAGGGAGAAAGAGAGAGCAAAAGTCAACTCGGCAGAATTGAAACGATCGTCCACTAGCTCGTTACTTGTGCGTGTCAGCCGGGCTAATGGCGGGCGCCGTTAATAAAGTCGCCGTCTGCAGCGAGTTCTGTCACAGTCTTAACGCTATCTATATCTTTTCCCTGGAAGCTCTTGCTGATGGGAGATCATTGTTTATTGTTAGGCCTGATGTCAGCTAGCTTTTAACATATTTGTTAAAGCAGACGGCTTTGGGATGGACGGGGTGGGATGGGGGGTGGGGCGGGTGAATCTGTTCAATTAGCTGGGAAACAAATATGGGAATCGTGTGAGGTGGTGGCTCCGCTACATAAATAAAACCGGGCGCCCCTATCTCTTGACTGGCAGACAGATGAGGGGCATTGACTCCATGACAGACTGCTAGAGACATCAAACTAACTGACTTTGCGGCACATGTCCAGGAACATGGCTGTGAAACTATTGAGCAATGTCTCTCCCTTTTCCACCTGTTGTCGAATTAAAAACAACAATGTATGAATAGTTTAAATCAACATGGCGCAAACGTGTTTAAACCTAATCTCTATGCACACGTAAATTGTTGACCTGCATTCCTTACACACACAAAAAATGTTCCTGTGGTTTCTAGCCGCTTCCGTAGTGAAAAGCGGCTTTTGTGTGTTTGTTTTTGTGCTTTATGTCGTTTTATTTTTTTAGGTCTGTCGATTTGTCTGTCTCGTTTTGTTTTCAAAAGCCGAAATCTCTTTTTTAAATATGATTTCGCCTTCAAAGTTATTGTGTTCAGTTTAGATCTAAATGCTAATGCTGCTTTTGATTTGAAAACAAAATTACAAATTTAGTTTGTGTAGAAACACAAACTCAGAATTGGCCCCCGAATCGGTCTAGTCAAGCAGGTAAAAGGCAGGTTTCAAACTTGTCAATACGATATCAGAAGTTATGAACTACAAACTATCAACAACTACAACCCTATTTCCGCCAATACAAACAGAAGAAAGTGTTGCTCATAATACTGTAAGACTTGGCTGACTGACCACATGATACCACAGGGTACGGAGATTTGTTACTGTTATTATTATTAATGTTTAACTATTCATATGTAATTAATAAAGATATGGTTGAGTGTAAACCTGACATGACTGAAGTTATTAAATGATTTTCTAATTGTTTTTTGTGAAGAGCCAATCTCTCAATGAAGGCCTTAAGAAACTGTTCACTTTACTACAATGTCTGTCTACTATATGTTTATACTATATGTTTCTACTATATGTTTCTACTATATGTTTCTACTATATGTTTCTACTATATGTTTCTACTATATGTTTCTACTATATGTTTATACTATATGTTTATACTATATGTTTATACTATATGTCTCTCTCCTCTCCACTTGTACAATATGAAACATTGCTTATTAAAATTGTATTCATTTTATTGGCATACTAAATGCATTCTTTGTCTTTTAAAAGAAACGTAAAACTTGTATGTAAAATGTAGGTACCGGTAGTTTCTATAACTGGAAACATTGAATTTACTAATATAAATATTTTTATAACATTTTTTTCAGTAAAAAACAAAAACGTTTGCATAAATGTTATTGTTTTTAAAAAAAGACCATTTATGATTATCTATGAGCTAACTCTTTTGTCTTTACTCTATGTAGTTTGGACATACACGTGAAAAATGTTGGAAATAAAAGTTTATTTTAATAAGGCATATTGTTGTAGATACGATTTTATCAGGTATATATCTCGTACCGCATTCAATCCTATTTCACAATCGTTTCAAATACGTTTTTAAGCGCAACGGCTACAATGATTTCCTAGAGCTTGTATTTCTGTTTGCACAATTGGATTTGTTTTCGTATGCTATGATTATAAGTTCAAGTGTACTCATTAAAGTAGCAGTGATTCAAATCAACCCAATGATTACACAAGACACCTCTTTAAAGCTACACAAATGTATGCCTTAGAACAGTTGATTGTCGTCAACATAATAGGTGTACTACTAAACCTTCAAGTCCGTGTTTTTCTTCTTAATTTACTTGGCATCTCCAGGAATTACGACATTAATAATGAAGTAAGGAGATGGGAGATTAGAGAACTACCAATACCTACCATGGACTAAATCCTATTTTAGAGTCGCTAAATATGTACACACTTATAAACCATTTTTGAAACAAGATTGAAAAGGAAGTCTGGGTTATCCAATAACAGTTTGGGATTGGGATAATCTATGGCCGAAAAAAAAAAACAAGATACGGTAACACAAGAAATAGACAAAGATCTGTTTATGAAATTAATGTTCCCTTTGTCATTTGCTTTGAGCAAAAGTGTATAGAGCAACTACCTCTGTTTATTTCATAATGAAAACACTTAGTCACTTATGAACTGTATCAATACTTAGTCACCCATGAACTATATCAATACTTAGTTAATAATCACATACTCACACACATTTCGTAACATCTATTCTAAACGTGAAATTGTAACCCCAAACAACTCGAAGTATAGTAATGTCTTCATTATCACCATGCCATTGTTAGAGCTTCGCCCAGAAATTCTCTTCACAAATCTTAGCGCTGTAGGAAGAGATGAAGAAATCATTGCCACTGTGATTTCTCTCGAATCTAACAAACGACGTTGTCGCTCCCAATGGGGCGTGTCCGTGACTCAGGTCGGATATTTGAGGAATTGTCCCCTGTTGAAATGGGTCGTTATTTTTTTTTTGTTGGTCTTTGATGTGTATTAATAAATATTTCTTTCTGAAATATACAAGCATACACATACACACACACACATACACACACACACAACACGTCGGCCCAAGAAAATCTTCTGTATAATTCATCAGAGACTACATTAGTATCTGCCCTCGTCACCAGTAGTCCAACAAAGCAGGACGTTTTGGGCGACGACGTTTTGGGCGACGACGTTTTGACGTGCTGGACGTTCTGTCGACTAAACCTTCTGGTGCTAAATAGTGCAGAGAGATATTTTGTAATGACTATGAAAACATCTTTGACAGATGAAAAACATATTTTGTTTTTTAGGTGTATCTATTACAATTATGCACATTTTTTTGTGTAAACTTTTTCCCTGAAGATTTTTTAAAGTGTTAACGTTATGAGGATTTTAATTTGTTCTGAATGAAATAGTTCATTTAGAGCTTTTGTGTGTGTGGTGTGGTTGTTTCTGTTCAGTTTCTCTAGATAGTCTAAGTTTGTAATAAAAACATATTAGTTTGTTGTGATTGCTTATATTTATATATATATATATATATATATATATATATATATATATATATATATATATATTTATAAAATATGTATTTTTTTAATGGAATTTGAAACTATACTTAAGTGAAACAAATAAAATAAAAAAAGAAACTAATACAAATAATGAAACAAACTTGAGATTCTAAAGTGAAGAGTTTACATAAGTGTTATATAATATTATATGTAAAATAAAATATATTATAAGTATTAAGAGGTACGTTTCCACAATTCCATTTACATTTAAGTAATTAAAGTAGCCATTTTTTTTCCTTTTGAAGACAACTGGTCCTCCCTTGTCCTAACGTGTCAATATAAAAGGAGCTTTATTCATTGTCCTTTTGTCTCGCGCTCGGGTTCAAAACTTAATAGTCACAGTAAGCTTTTTTATTTATTCGTTAAATATTTTAAACTTTAATTTTTTTAATAAAGTTTTTTTTAGTCATTTTTAAATATTCAGGTCTTTATTTGTCGTATAGAAAATATGTTTAGTTTAAAATGTTAAAGATTGCTAAACCATCGACAGAGCTCCTGGCGCCAAAACGGCCATCACCAAAACGGCGTCGCCAAAATGTCGCGTACCGGCGTACCAGCGCAAAATATATCACAAAGAGTGGTTCTACCCAGACCTCACAGAACATTGCTTGGATGGGTCCTTAAGAATGACATTTTTGTTATCCCACTATGGAATTGGCTTATTTCTTGTGCGTCTCTCTTTATTTACTAGCATTACACACCGGCTACGCCCGTTGATCTCAGGCTTTGTTTTGTTTATTATGTCCGGAACGACCCATCTTTTTTTTAATCTTACAATCAAATGGCCAGATTTTAAATATCCTCCTAACTTAGTTTTTAGCCCGTGAATTAGTGTATCTGTTACAATGAAATGAGAAGGTCCGCTCTCTTTCTCTTTCCTTCTCTGTTTGTCTCTCTCTCTCTCTCTCTCTCTCTCTCTTTTATCTTCTCTCTGACATAGGCTTTTGACTTAAATTAGAACGACCCGCTTTATAACGCCCCCCCCCAGACGCACGCATGCTTTCGGCCCGTGAATTCTAGTATCACTTTTACTTTCACTTACCCCACCCCTTTGCCCACCCGTCCACAACAAGAACGTTAGTCATACAGATAATCTCTTGACTTTCATCGGCTGTCAATATAAACATTTTTAATATATACTCTATGCTGCTTTTCACCCGAACACCCCCCAACACCCGCTTTCACACTTTTCGTTCCCTTTTTATCACATTGTCAATTCCTTAATTTCGTTAACATCCTCCAATTGAGTGACCAACTCACTAAACACTTCTTTCCAGTCAGTGGGTTAGTTTTTGTGTTGTTTTTTTGCTAATATATATATATATATATATATATATATATATATATATATATATATATATATATATATATATATATAAATATATATATATATAATAGGCTCTAATTTGTCGATGAATCTTACCTAAATCAGTAATTCGGCCAATGGCCAGACTGGGCTCTATTGCTTTGGTCAGCAGCCAGTCTAGGAGATGGAAACTCCGATATCAAACCTACGGCTATCTGTTGTTCACAGCCGTCTCAGACTTCTGTACCACTGTGGACTGCGTTTAGTTTAAAGAGTGTGATTGGTCTGCACGAGCCAATTATCACTTTTAAAATACTTTCCTCAGGCTTGAGGCAATGCTGTAGTTTACATAATTAGCCCACAAATTATTATTTTTATATATGAAAAAGATTTACCTAAGATCCGTATTAACCTCTCAATGCAATAAGGCCTAAATATATTTTGTATCACTATTTCTGTCCTGGAACGTACTCAACGCAATATTAACTAAATATAGATTTAAAATTCTCGAATAATGTCTTTTATTAGCCCTACCGTGACCCTGGTATAATAAAAACTGTCACCACCAACGCCACACGTCATGTTGGCCTCCTACAGCGTGACTGTTCAAATAATTTGGTTGTCACGAACACTAAGTCCTGCCCATTGAAAAACAGTTTCTTTGGAAGAGGAGAGAAATTTCAAGGACTCGCCTCTCTATTATCTTAGTATTCATCACTCATTTAGAATATGAGTCAATATTCATTACTTATTTTACATTAGAGTATGCGAGACACGCTAACATTTTTTTTTACAAAGCGTATATCAACTCACTCTGTTTGTATGTTTGTTTGTATGTCTGTTAAAAATGTTTCATCTTATTCCTCCGACACCGAATCTCAGATCAAGCTGAAAACTTGCACTATTATTTGTTTTACCTGACAACACAAGAATCAATTTAAAAAAATAATTAATTAATTAATTAATTAAGTATTGGTAATTAATTATTTTGTTTGGTATCTCGAACAAGGGAAAGAAATAATATTTGCTTTGGTGGAGAATTCTGAATTATTCCCCTATAGATCGCCGCTTTAAAGTATGTTTAAAACGAACAATAGATAACTCTACAATCTTCAATTTTCATGCACACCTCACTAGCAGAGTGGTTAGAATGTCAGCTTGAGGAGGCTTGAGTCATGAGTTCAAATTCATATCGTTCACCTTTTTTATAAACGCTTCAAAAAAACGATGACGCTAATATTCCCCCGGATATGCCAGTCTTTCTCCCCACCCTCTCATTCCCAACTGGTCCATAGGATCATAGCGTAGTGAGGAAACTAAAAGTATGAAATAGCGCTATACAAAACTATTTGGTCAAAACATTTCTAATCACACGAATTTATTGTTGTTGGTATAGATCTATTACAAATTTAATTAAATGACTGATCCAAACTAATTGATACAACTGCATTTCATATAACCTGTTGTTTTTCTTGTTTAAATTAACGCTTGAAAAAAGTTTTAAACTCAAATATAATGCCCTCATATCTATGATTATGCTACTAAAATTGTTAGGACAAGTAAATGAACTGTGAAATGTTCAACTCTAAATATGTGTTGTTTACTGTGACAACAAATGTTGTGTTCAATTAGATGTGGATTGGTTAAGTAACATTTGTCAGCAACTGTGGCAAACTATGTAGGGCGCCAAGTTCTGTTGGTGTGGTCAAGTGAATTACTGTACTCCTCAATGATCCTTGGTCTCAGAGACGAATAGGCAATGTGACTTTAATGAAAGTAACCTCTGACATTCATCTAATAGAAAGTAACCTCTGACATTCATCTAATAGAAAGTTACATCTGACATTCGTCTAATAGAAAGTAACCTCTGACATTCATCTAATAGAAAGTAACCTCTGATGTTCATCTAATAGAAAGTAACCTCTGACATTCATCTAATAGAAAGTAACATCTGACATTCATCTAATAGAAAGTAACCTCTGACATTCATCTAATAGAAAGTAACCTCCGATGTTCATCTAATAGAAAGTAACCACTGACATTCATCTTACAGAAAGTAACCTCTAGCATACACCTAACAGAAAGTAACCTCTGGCACACACCGAACTGAAAATAACCTCTGACATTCATCTTATAAAGCATACCATATGACATTTATCTAACAATTATTTCTATGTTTCAGAAAATGTTAACGACCAACTGAGCAAACTTTCTGGCATCAGCATTGAGGCCTCTGGCATTGGTAGAGATGTAAGTTGAACATTTGGAAAAGATTTGGGGGGTTTGCATTTGGATGTTGCCTGGTTGTCTTTTGAACTTTGAATGCACTAAAATATCATGATGTCCGATTTTCAATATCTTTTCTAGTTTACGAGATCTGAACGGGACGGACGGACAGACAGACCACACAAAATTCATAGCGTCTATTCCCCTTTCGGAGGCCGCATATAAAAAATGAATTTGTGTATAACTGAATATGTACAAAGTCTAAAAAAATCAATCACGGGGAAAACTATTGAGACACACATCATCTGTCTAACTACAGATAGTTCCCCTGCGCACTTCTTTTATACCCCAACCCTCCTCTCTACCTGAGAAATGTCCAACCTGTGTCCCATGACATCACCTATCTCGTGGTAGTCAGTTGCCGCTACAGGAGATACAGACTAAAAGAATGTGTGAGCTGATATACGTATTCCGTATTGGCTCTTGAGTCACAAGAAGTGCAAAGGGAAAAGATCGTCTCTCGAGACGTAAAATGCCACAGACCTTACGTTGAAAATCTCTTGCCTGCTGTGTTTGTGGATAGTCTGTAAAGTTTAGTTGCTTGGTCACTACACTATTAAATAGTGACTCGTTAGAACAGACAAAAACCTGTTCATTGAAACAATGTGTTTAGGATTCATACGTATTCATATTTGAATCACGGCCCAAGGGTGTGGACTAGTTGAGCACAAACTACTTAAGAACCCTGCCTGTAGAGTAAAAGACCAATCTGTTTAAAACATACCATCACAGTTGTTTTTTAGCGGCTCCCAAAAGGGGAAAAGACGCCATTAGTTTTGTCTGTCCGTCTGTCCGTTTAGATCTCATAAACTAGAAGAGAAAATGAAAATCGGACATCATGATATTTTAGATTATTCAAAGTTCTGATGCAACGGCTACTTTTTTCTTTTCCGAAAGTGAACCATTTAATTTTTTAAGCTATATATGCAAGCAGTTTTTTGTTTTTTAATTACACCACTTTTCAATGAAAAACTCCAGGGGATGTAATTTTTTTTAAAGGTAATTGATTCTTCATTAATAACTCAAGCTTCATTCGTAGATTCGCGCATTGGTACAACAAATTTGCATCTAATGTCACAATGGTAAAAGTGTCAATGGGTCATTATAAAAGATATTTTCCATTTATTAACTAACTTATTGAATAGAATACTGATTCAAATGTTGTTTTTTAGCTCTAGACTAACTCTAAATCTGACTTCATCTATTTCTAGACTTAAACTTAAATCTTGAATCTAGATTTAGATCTAAAACTAGGTCTAGATCTAGCTAGATCTATGTCTAGTATGACAAATGACAATGGAGATATTAATTTTTACTTGCGAGGGGAAAGTCTTGTTGTACACAGTTGTAGCTTAAAGTAGGTCAAGAATTTTTATTTTTTTTTCGTGTTGCCAATTTATTTAATTTTGTTAGAGGAATAAATCTTTTTTAGTTTCTCTTTATTACATGTAACATGTTTATTAATTTTGAATGTATGAATAATGTTAATAATTATTATTTTTAAAAAATATAAGTGTACGCTAAATGAATATATGGATATGCTGTGGCTGAGGGGTAAAGCACTTGGAACCGGAAGTCCCGTGTTCGAATCCTGGTGAAGACTCTCGGTGGACCACTTCGGGGGCCGATTTCGAGTTAGTGTTTCCACACAAACTGTCATTGTAACCTTGTTTTTGGTTATAATAGAGATTTTTTTCTTCTTCTTCTCTCTCTCTCTCTCTTCTCTCTCTCTTTTCTCTCTCTCTCTTCTCTCTCTCTTTTCTCTCTCTCTTCTCTCTCTCTCTCTCTTCTCTCTCTCTCTTCTCTCTCTCTTCTCTCTCTCTCTCTCTCTTCTCTCTTCTCTCTCTCTCTCTTTATCTCTCTCTCTTTCTCTCTTCTCTCTCTCTTCTCTCTCTCTCTCTCTTCTCTCTCTCTTCTCTCTCTCTCTCTTTATCTCTCTCTCTTTCTCTCTTCTCTCTCTCTCTCTTTGAGGGGGAATCACTTCCGTTTCCTTCCAGTTTCCAGAGTACGGTTCAGTAACATTTCAATCTTTTGTCCTTGGTTACATCCCTTTGAAGAGTTTGATAAGAACAAGCTGAAACAACATGTTCTCATATCTATGTATCTTTATTTTTATCTCTATTTGTATCTCTCTATATGTCTCTATTTGTATCTCTCTATGTGTCTCTATTTGTATCTCTATATGTATATATATTTGTATCTTTATATCTCTATCTCTATCTCTATCTCTCTCTCTCTCTATATATATATATATATATATATATATATATATATTGTTACGAATCTCCCTATCCAGGCTCGCTGCAAATGGTACCAAACGACACCACCAACTTAAAGAACTTGACAACTCTGGGCTTCAAAGTAACGTAATAGTTTAATGTCAATAAATAACAGCCAACACTGTACAATTGGCAGCACGTAACACACGACTGTACAAATATCTCTCCGCCGTATCAACTCTTGCACTGGTCTCTCTGTCTCGTCTCGCACTTGTACTGAGCCGTTGTAACGAACTGTAGATCGGGAAGTTGTGACTGACTGGTCTCTGATACCTTCGCTCTTTATATAGGGTCCCTACTGGCCTTCTCGAATCGGACAGAACGTCGCTCGACCATTCTGGGTGGTCAGATGACTACAATTCTCGTGACGCTCCTGAGCTGTGTTCACGACGCCGATCCTTCCCGAACCGTCATGTTGAAACTCGTCTCGGCTGACCGTCGTAACTCGTCACGCTCGACCGCTCATCTAGCGCTGGCCTGGGGCGATTGGCGTTGGCTGACTACACACACACATACCACCCCCATCTGTGCCACCACCAGGTTTATAACACTGCCCCCTCCTTAGATCTGTCCGTCCCGGGCAGATCCGACTTCACCATGGTACTTGTGGAGTCTGTCGATGTGGACGACCTTCAGTTTGGACCTTGGGCTCTTTTGTATTCGATACACGACATCGTTGATTCTTGTTACCACGCGGTAGGGTCCTTCCCAGTCTGTTTGAAGTTTTGGGGACTTGCCTTTTCGTCTTTGTGGGTTGTACAACCAAACTAGATCGTTCTCATGAAACCCAGCGGCATTGGCCCGTTTGTCGTACCTTGTCTTCACCTGGTCACTGTTGATCTTGATGTTTCTGCGGGCTAGAGCGTGAGTTTTCTCCATCCGTTTTCGGAGATTTGCGACATAGTCTGTCGAAGAGGCTGGCACATTTCCCGGAATCCCGAATAACAAGTCACATGGTAGTTGCAGCTCTCGGCCGAACAACATCTTTGCTGGAGTGTAACCGGTGGTGCTGTGAATCGATCCTCTATATGCCATAAGGAACATTGGGATATAGGTGTCCCAGTCATGTTGATGTTCATCGACGACTTTCGACAGGTGTTGTTCCAGTGTTCGGTTAAATCGTTCTACCATTCCGTCTGACTGGGGGTGAAGAGGAGTTGTGCGTGTCTTTTCGATGCCGAGTACCTGGCACATCTCTTGGAATATCTTGGATTCGAAGTTTCGGCCTTGGTCGGAGTGTAATTCCCTAGGAGCACCAAAACGGCTAATGCAATTCTCCACGAGTGTTTCCGCTATGGTGGTGGCTTCTTGGTTTTGTATTGCATATGCTTCGGGCCACTTAGTAAAATAATCTATCACTACTAGAATGTACTTGTTTCCTTTCTGGGACTCAGGAAATGGTCCAGCTACATCGATCGCTATTCTTTCAAAGGGATTTCCGACGTTGTATTGCTGCATACGTCCCCTCGTTCTCCTGTGTGGGCCTTTTGCTGCTGCACATGTGTCGCACCTTTGGCACCATTCTTCTACATCATCTCGGTAGCCGAACCAGTAAAACCGCTGGCGTACTTTTTCAAAGGTCTTGTTGACGCCTAAATGTGACCCACTGGAATTATTATGAATTTCTTGCAGCACCTCAGCAACTCTCACTTTGGGCAGCAACATCTGTAAGCGATTGCATGTTCCATCTGCCGTTTCCCAGACTCTCTTGAGAACTCCATTGTCGATTGTCAGTGAGTCCCATTGCGCCCAATATGCCTTGGTTGCAGTTCCCTTATCAGAAAGGTGATGCCATTCCGGTCTTTGCCCGTCTTCCTTCATAAGCAGAATGGGAGCCAGATCTTCATCTTTTAAATGGTCTTCTCGAATTCTTTCGTCGGACCATGACTCGGAAGCTTGTACCCCAAGACGTTGGCAATCAATGATAAATCCCTTCTCTTCAACCTTGCTGCAGTGTTTACATTCCATTCTGCAAGGTCGTCGAGACAGCGCGTCAGCATTCTGGTGAGTTTGTCCTTTTCGGTGCTGTGTCTCGAAGTCATAGGTTTGCAAACGTTCAATCCACCTGGCGACTTGACCTTCAGGATTTTTAAATGACAACAGCCATTGAAGAGCAGCGTGATCTGTCCTAAGGATAAATTTTTGCCCATATAAGTATTTGTGGAAATGTTGTATGGCATCCACAACTGCCAGTAGCTCACGCCTGGTGACACAGTAGTTTCTTTCGGCTTTGGACGAGCTCCGACTAAAGTAAGCTATGACCCTCTCAGTTCCATCTACCTTTTGGGATAAGACAGCACCTATTCCAGTATTGCTCGCATCGGTGTCAAGTATGAACGTCTCGCCTGGTATCGAGTAGGCCAGAATGGGTGATGAAACAAGAGCCTTTTTAAGTCGCTCAAATGCCTCCTGACATTCCGTTGTCCAAATAAACGGCCGCTTCGGTTCTATCAATTGATGAAGGGCGCTACAGAGGCTGGAGAAGTTTTGGTACGAAACGTCTGTAGTACGTGCAGAGTCCAAGAAAGCTTCTTAACTCCTGGATATTAGCGGGGATCGGCCATCCATTTACAGCTTCAACTTTATCCGGGTCTGTGCTGACTCCTTCCTTCGACACGATGTGCCCAAGGTACTTGACGCTCCTTCTGAACAAGAAGCACTTCTTTGGATTCAATTTCATTCCAGCGTTTCTGATTCGTTCGGATACTTCCTTCAGGTTTGCGATATGTTCCTCGAAGGTTCTGCCTATGACGATAATGTCATCTAAGTACACAAGACACGTGGTCCAGTTAAGTCCTCTTAGCACATGCTCCATTAGTCTTTCAAAGGTTGCTGGGGCGTTGCAGAGTCCAAAAGGCATAACGGTAAATTACCAGAGACCATTACCAGCAGAGAAGGCTGTTTTATCTCTGTCCTCGGGGTGTAGTCCCACCTGCCAGTAACCGCTCTTCAGGTCAAGGGTGGAAAAGATCTGTGACCCAGCAAGTGTGTCCAATGTGTCGTCGATCCTAGGAAGCGGGTAGCTGTCCTTGTGTGTGGCGTCGTTTAATAATCTATAGTCGACACAAAATCTCGTGGATCCATCTTTTTTCTTTACCAAGACGATGGGTGAACACCATGGACTGTTGGATGGTTCAACAACCCCTTGCTGCCTCATCCGTTCTATGGTGTCCATAGCTTCTTGGTGTTTTGCTAGCGGCAGGCGACGTGGTTGCTGTCGTATAGGCCTAGTGTTTCCTGTGTCTATTCGATGCTGGATTAGATTTGTTCGCCCAAAGTCCATTTCATCAGATGGCAATATGTCAGAAAACTCTCTGAGGAATTGTTCTGCTTTGGTGTACTGTTCTTTCGACAAGATCGTTTTGACTTCTGTAAGAAGCTTAGTAACGTGCGGTTCACTGGACTCGAGTCTTTCGTCGGGGTTTTCACTGTTACAGTTTCTTATCATCTCAAGAGCATGGCAGCCAGCAATGGTGCTACCTTCCCGCAAATGTTTCTCTACTGTACCGAGGTTCATAATTCTTACGGGCACCATTAGATCTTTCCCAATCCTGACTAGTGTCTTTCCTACTGCTATCCCGTTGGGGTTGGTGTCCAAGCTTTCTACCAGCGCTGTTCCTGTCGTGGGATAGCTGTCCTCAATTTTCCCCCAAATGATCATTTCTGACTTAGCAGGCAAGGTTGTATTTTCTACCAACTTAATCCTTCTGACACGGCCATCTTCTTCATTCTCGTCGCCAAGCAAGGGTACTTCAAGGTCCCCACATTGTAAAGTGCCTCCGCCGATATTTAAGGAAATGCCATATTTCAGCATGAAGTCGAGCCCTATTATGCAGTCATCTGTGACGTCAGCAATCAGGAATTCGTGTTTGAATGACTGATTCCCGATCTGGACTGTTATGTCGATCAGGCCTTTATGGGCATCAGTTCTCCACTAGCTGTTTTCAACGAGTAGGCCCTAACTGGCGTTTTCTTGCTACTGTCCACTTTATCCGTCCGTATGACTGATCGTGAAGCACCAGTATCTAGGAGGAAGTGATAATTTTGACATCCAATTTTTCCATTGATTTTCAGACTCTTACTCTGCCCTAGCACGGCGACCGGGATGATGGTTGCAGGGGCTCTCATTGTCTGTGTCACCGGGTTCCGCTCCTTGAAGCCGGCGCGTGCTAGTTTCCCTGGTAGCCCCGGGAACTTGGTCGTGCATACCTTTCTGATCTGTAATGGGTTCCAGTTTGTGGGAATCTTCTAGTGCAGCTTCTTTGTATATGACCGAGTTCACCACAATTCCAGCATCGTACAGGAGCCCTAGGTTGATTTTCTGGTATCTGGTTTGTTCGTCGTTCATCTAGTGCCTCTGTCACCCTTCTCACAAGTTGTGCAAATTCTTCCTCTTTGACTTCCAACTTTCGGCCTTGATGAGTGCTCCCTGATGCGTCTTTGGCGGCTTCATATGAGAGAGCGTATACGAGGGCTTCACTGGCCTTACGTCTACCACTAACTCTGGTGGCTTTCTTCAACTCGGGGTCTCGAAGCGCATCAATGAAGGCGTCTGTAATAATGACTTCCAGAAAATCTTGTGCGGCTGTTGGGTAGGCCAAATGTGCGAGACGTTCGATGTCTGTCTCTAGCTCCTGTAGTGTTTCATCGAGGCGTTGTTGTCTGGTATTTAGTTGCACACGATATACTTCTTGCAGATGTTCATCCCCGTATCGGAGTTCCATAGCCTGGACAAGGGCGGCGAAGTCTTGCTGGTTCGGTAGAGACTGTAGCAATTCGGAGGCTTTTCCTCTTAGGGATAACACGAGGGCTGTTGCTTTCTCCTCCTCACTGTTCCAATTGTTAACTTTGGCTGCTGCGTCAAATTGCTTCTTGTATACTGACCAGGACACGGAACCATCAAATACGGGGGGCTTCATTTTCGCGGAGACTTCAGTTACAAATGATGTCATATCTGTTTCTGGTACATTGGTGTGCTTGCGTTGGGCTTGTAGCTTCATTTCGTTGATGGCCTTCTCCACTGCGTCGACCCTCTGATTCATCTGCTCGTCAATGTTGGTGATTCTCTCCTCCACAGCATGTATGCGTTGGTTCATTGCCAATAACTCCGTTTTGATTCTCGAGTCCATCGTGTCTATCTTGGAATTGGTGTTTTCTAGCCCCGAGTTCATCTGTTCTCGCATAGAACCGATCTCCTCACGAACAGCTGCCATCTGCTCCTGTTTGCTACTGGCGATCTGTCCCTGCATAGCTGCCATCTGTTCCTGCATGATACTGGTACTGGTTCTCTGTTGCTGCATGCTACTGGCGATCTGTCCCAGCAAGTCCGGTTCGACTTCAAAAAGGTATGTGTCCGGATCTTCTTTTTCCTTCACCAGTTCTTCCCGAAGGCGTTCTTGTAAGGTTTCTTTGTTTCCGCTCGTCTTCAGATCTCGATTACGGAGCTCTTGCCTCAGTTCCTTCACAAGGAGTTGGTCTAGCGTTTTCGTAGTAGCCATTGCAGAATCCCACTTCTGACACCAGTGCTACGAATCTCCCTATCCAGGCTCGCTGCAAATAGTACCAAACGACACCACCAACTTAAAGAACTTGACAACTCTGGGCTTCAAAGTAACGTAATAGTTTAATGTCAATAAATAACAGCCAACACTGTACAATTGGCAGCACGTAACACAAGACTGTACAAATATCTCTCCGCCGTATCAACTCTTGCACTGGTCTCTCTGTCTCGTCTCGGACTTGTACTGAGCCGTTGTAACGAACTGTAGATCGGGAAGTTGTGACTGACTGGTCTCTGATACCTTCGCTCTTTATATAGGGTCCCTACTGGCCTTCTCGAATCGGACAGAACGTCGCTCGACCATTCTGGGTGGTCAGATGACTACAATTCTCGTGACGCTCCTGAGCTGTGTTCACGACGCCGATCCTTCCCGAACCGTCATGTTGAAACTCGTCTCGGCTGACCGTCGTAACTCGTCACGCTCGACCGCTCATCTAGCGCTGGCCTGGGGCGATTGGCGTTGGCTGACTACACACACACACACCACCCCCATCTGTGCCACCACCAGGTTTATAACAATATATATATATATATATATATATATATATATATTTGTATCTTTATATCTCTGTATGTCTCTATATCTCTATATCTGCAACTGTATCTCTAAATCAATGTTTCTTAAACTGTGTTCCCCTAGTGTTCAGCGAGGCCTGAGTAAGTGATCTACGGAGCACTGGAATAATTAAATGAAATTAATCTCTTTAAAACAAACACCAAAGGCTCCCCTAAATGCTCAGAATGTGCGAAGTGTTCTGTTAATGAACGAATGAAGCTACCATTGGTCTGCATGTTTGTATCTCTATATGTCTATGTATACTGTATAAGACCCAAGCTTTACTGTGTTTTTAATGGCTTCAAAATTAATATACACTGACCCGAAGGCGAAGTAACCATTGCCAGGGATTGAACTAGTTGGCCAGGAAACAAGGTCTGGAGGCTGCAATTTTATATCTAAGGACTCTTGGTGCTACATGCTTTTCACGATCCTGATGGACCAGATATGTGGCTGAGTGATGTAAGCCGCTAACTATCGGGTGTTCGAATCCCGACTCAAGCTGAAATGTGTTTGCTGAGTGCAGCACGGTAACCTTCTCCCCTATACCACCCCCCGCCCACATGTCCACAATAGAGATTGGATTTGAGAGTACACTGAGTGTACAAATGTTTTATAAATAATTACTTTTTTTTTAATATCCTTAATTACTAGGTAGATCTCTTGTTTCCTAAAACCCTAAACCCCCCCCACACACACACACACACACCTTCACCCTTTTCTGTTACACACATACATTTGGATTAAAAGTCTTTTTTTTTCCTTTCGTTTTATTGTGTGTGTGCACACTAGTCTTTTGGTTTAAAATCCGGCGCCTTTTAAACAAGTTGTCTCCCGTGACATCCACGTTGTTCTCCCCTTGTCTGCTACCGGAATTCTTCCAAGTAGCAAGCTAGTAGCGCGCACTGCTACTCGTGCTGATGGCGTGCGGTGTGGGAGGGTGGTGGCAGTGGCGCGAGGGAGGAAAAGATGAAGGTGGTGGTAGCAAGGGTACAGAATAATTTGCTACTATTCAAAGGATTTTAGGAGGAAAATGACGGACCGGAAGCCTTAGCTTTTCAAGTTTATTGTTGCCATGGAGACGAATACCGCGACAGGCATCTTTGTTAATTGGCCTTTTTCTACTCTCTCTCTCTCTCTCTCACACACACACACACAAACTCATACACTGACGTGAATGTATGAATAACACCCCACTCCCTAGATGTCATATTAATACAGAGATACCTCTTTAGTCTTCCTACATCCGGTTGTCACTGACATAGATAAATAGATGGTTTGTGTTATAACTCTTATGTCAGATAAACAGACCTTGGGTACCATTTTGTTTCGAAGTGGGCGGTGGGGAGCGATGGGGAGCAGTGGACAGGTACATGTGAGCAGAAATACATTAGATCAACCTTGTCTTTAGTGCATCTTTCTTTCCATCTTCTCTCTCTCTTTCTCTCTCTATTTGTCCTGTCTTCTTTTCTCTATTATAATTCATATCTCTCCTCTCTCTCTCTCTTTCCCTTTCTTACTCATTTTCACTCAGTTGTTCTCTCCTCTAAATTCTATGCTCTCTCTCTCTCTATCTCTCTGTCTCTCTCTCTCTCTCGCACTTTCTCTCTCATTCTTTATCCTGTTTGTGTCCTCTTGTTCATTGGGTTTTACTCTCCGTCCCCAGATCTTTATCTTTCTCCCTTGACTTTCTGGCTTTTATTTTTTTGCTTTTCTCTTTCTTTTGTGACCTTCTCTTTCTTACGTGACCTTCTCTTTCTTATGTGACCTTCTCTTTCTTATGTTGTCTCGAAAAAAAAGTCATTTTGCTTCTTCAATAACTGTATTTGTCAGAGAGCATATATTGTTCTTACCTTTCCTAAGTTCCATAACCCTAACCTAAGCCTAACCCAAACCACCTATTCCCAAAAGCTCATCGAATATGTGTGTGGGGAGGAGAATGCAATCTAGTAAAGTCACTCACTCCCGACAAGTAACGCCCCTGTTGAGTACATGTTGAACCAATGACATGAGAAAACTCATCATCTACTGCATTGTTTAAACATTCGAATTGAGGACGATCAAAAGTTTCACTTTGCTGATTGAAATGTCCATATCCGTGTTGTCATCAAACTACACCGCATGGCGAGCTGTGTGTCACATGATCAGGTTAGTTCATGTCTCTCTTGGCCCTAACCAAACTCTTCAAGTAGATCTAGTCATTATCTCTCCAGCTGACAAAACTTTCATCCTCGCGTTATTGGACACTTGAATCGTGTACTGATCTCGATTGAAAATGGAATGAAAGTGGTACAAAAAAAAAAAAGGTCCACCAAAGATGATTTGAGATGCACTGACACTGGATGGCGTTATGTGACAAAACGTGAGCTTCCTCAAGTTACTGACACTGTGTCAATGACGTCATGCGTGTAGATGGAGACTCGCCTGTCACTCACAATGACACCTATGTGTACCGGCGGCTTGAGCCACCAGAGGTTTGCCCACTATGCAGGTTGTAAATCTTTTTTTTTAGGGGCAACTGCGCTGACCCCCAGGCCTGAATGATGTAACGGCAACAGACATAAAATATAGGGCTGGGGGTAGAGACTTATACGCCTGCTTGATGATTGTCCACTCTTGTCATAAGTAGTGCCCTTCCCCCCCCCCTTTTTTTTTTCCTTTCCACTTTTCCTCTCGTTTTAAAGCCTCTGGTCGAAGGAGAACCAGCAGGTTGGGTGACCACGGGGGAGGGGGGGGGAGTGAGGGAATGTGGTGTGAGAGGGGTGTAGCGGTGGGCCCAATCAATAGAATCTGGAGCTCACGGAGAATCTCCAGCATCTCTGCCGCTGCCTACAGTTTGCGTTACCATGGCAACGTCTTTGGTCAGCTGGCCTTTCTGGGCGGGAATGTAGAAATCTGAATAGATCAATAGGTCTGCGAGCGAGGCGGTCGACATGGCGAACACGAAGCGAACACCAAAAAAAAAAAGTATATTAAGAATAAAAAGAAAACAGGAGCGCGCCGAGCTCTGTCCACTGTCGCGTTCAAGGTAGGAGGACATTCGCTGAGTAACGCTGAAGGACAGTTTGTTGTTTGGAGTTCAACGGGCACTTGCTTTATGCTCACGGTGGACGCTTGGAAGAGTGGCATTGGAGGAGAAATGTGGACGACCACTTGCCACTGGTACACGAAATCAGTCTAAAGTACACATGCACTTCATGTAGGAGCCTAATCTAGCTGCACACGTATTACATAATACAATACGCTTCACGGAAAGACAGTGTGTAACTTATAGCGTCATAGATTGACAGACTAACACGCAACACTGGCTGAGCTAAGTCAATAGCTTGTTGGTATTTGTTTAACTATTAATGGGGGCTACCTGTTTTGTCCATGATAAAGGATACCTGACTGAAATTAGCATGTCTCTAGTTTAGTCTATAAAGAAAGGAACTGAGTGCTCAAACTGTAACAGGTGTTAGGACGTGTCCTCTGTACAAAGCAGGCGGCGAACCACATCAGGTGACACATTAGAGAGCCTGCGAACACAAACGGACTGGTGCGGGTGTGTTTCTCTGACCACTGACCACGTGTTTTAGATCTACAACTACACACGCTAATTCGATGATGTCATCATTCCGTCTGGACCTGGCTTATCGATTATGCAGCAACCCGATCAGCAAATAACTTAAAACACTTTTATCATGCATTGAGACCGAGAGAAACGAGGGGGGGGGGGCAGGTGATGTTTACTCAGACAATATGAAGAAGATTCCCGCGCTCAGGTGAGTCTTACAATTTCGTCACTGTCAATAGTTGCGTACGTTGTACATAGTATAAAGTGATCTGCCCGTATCTTATAGCACAAACATAGATTTGTGTCTTTATGGGCCTGACACTTTATACAATTTAAGGTAGCTTTCTCTTTCATATTCCCAATGTATTGATAGTGTTTAATAGTATCATATAGACACTTTGATATTTACATACATAAACACTGACAAGATTTACTTAATTTTTTTTTAAAGTCTACAATAATTGTATACAATAATTAAATAAATGTCCTAGTTTAATAGATTTCTACTGCACTAAGACAATTAGACTACTATCTCAACAATTATACACAATTTGATGTTAATATTCTTCAAAGTGCAAATGTGTAAATTTTTTTGTTTATCTACTAAAGAAATTATTTGTTTCAGTAATTTCGATTTTAAGCACAGCAATGACTCTAGTTTGTTTTTGTTTGAAACGGAGAAAAATGTTCAGTTGGTCATGTATCGTATCCTCTGGCATGCAGATTTACTAGAACTTTGATATTTAATATTATATTGGTACATTTTTTAGCTTTCGTATATAAATAATTACTTTTCGCATGCTGGCCGAGTGGCTTATCCCCTAACTATGTAGTTGAGAGTTTTGAGTAGGAATCTTGGTAAAACATCGAATATATACTTTGAGATTCAAAAGGACTATTCAAATGTTCAATTAAAAACAAATTATACACAAGATATAAAGAAGGCCAGGATTGAACTATCTTAGTTTAAAGTCTTTCACCTTTTGCATGTCCGTATGTAGATTTGTGTGCATCCTTAAAAAGGGGGGGGGGGAGTTTATTATTCTCCACCTAATGGTCGTACTTTAGACAACTACGGGACATAATATTTTCAACCAGAAAAAAATATTTTAAAAAGTATTAATGATAACAATAATTTTCAATGTCTAGTTTCTCTAAATGAAAAAACATTAAGAATGTAAACTTTAATTGTTGATTATCTTTTGATTTTCATTTAAGAAACTAGTCAATCATTTGTATTGAAATGGAAAAAAGGCAGAGCAGTAAATTGTCGTTCTTCCCTCTCTGAAGAATATTTCAAAATTAAGGTTATCATCGAGGAGGCGTGATCATTTTCCAAACAAAGACTAAATCTGAGATTGTGCTGACCTCTCTTTTTTTCTCTTGTGTCGGTGTGGGCCGAGAGGTTTGATTGTATGGGCCGGCAGGTTTGATTGTATGGGCCGGCAGGTTTGATTGTATGTGTCCATTTGGACAAGAAACAAGAAAAACATTTTTAAAAACTTATTTGAAAAGACAATACCTCCATTCTGCAACTCATTGATCGATTGTTCTTCTCTTAACATTTAATAACTGTTAGATTTAAACACATTTCTACCCCCACCTTTCCCCTTCTCCCAAAGAAAGACTCCTGGTTACGCCCATGTATACATCTACTACACTTGAAACTAGTCCAATATACCGGCCTTTAGATCTAGACCTAGAAGACGAGGCTCAACATTTGCCTGAACATTCATTTTTAAACTTTTGAATCAATTAAGTTTTACATTTGGAAATTCCAGAACGCGTTGGCCCTTTCAAAAACGTGATAGTCCTTTCAAAACCGATGTAGGGTCTAGACCTAGATTTAGTCTCTAGCCAAATTTGCATTTATTTATTTTTGCTTTGAAAAATTATATGGTCAAATCGAAGTTTTCCCCATGTGGCCAACGAGCTAGTCATTCTTTTCTCATGTGGCCAACGAGCTACTCATTCTTTCCACATGTGACCAACGAGCTATTATTCTTTGCCCATGTGGCCAACGAGCTAGTCATTCTTTGCCCATGTGGCCAACGAGCTAGTCATTCTTTTCCCATGTGACCAACGAGCTAGTCATTCTTTCCCCATGTGGCCAACGAGCTAGTCATTCTTTTCCCATGTGACCAACGAGCTAGTCATTCTTTCCCCATGTGGTCAACGAGCTAGTCATTCTTTCCCCATGTGACCAACGAGCTAGTCATTCTTTCCCCATGTGACCAACGAGCTAGTCATTCTTTCCCCATGTGGTCAACGAGCTAGTCATTCTTTCCCCATGTGACCAACGAGCTAGTCATTCTTTCCCCATGTGGTCAACGAGCTAGTCATTCTTTGCCCGTGTGGCCAACGAGCTAGTCATTCTTTCCCCATGTGGTCAACGAGCTAGTCATTCTTTCCCCATGTGGTCAACGAGCTAGTCATTCTTTCCCCATGTGGTCAACGAGCTAGTCATTCTTTCCCCATGTGGTCAACGAGCTAGTCATTCTTTCCCCATGTGACCAACGAGCTAGTCATTCTTTCCCCATGTGGTCAACGAGCTAGTCATTCTTTCCCCATGTGGTCAACGAGCTAGTCATTCTTTCCCCATGTGGTCAACGAGCTAGTCATTCTTTCCCCATGTGACCAACGAGCTAGTCATTCTTTCCCCATGTGGTCAACGAGCTAGTCATTCTTTCCCCATGTGGTCAACGAGCTAGTCATTCTTTTCCCATGTGACCAACGAGCTAGTCATTCTTTGCCCGTGTGGCCAACGAGCTAGTCCTTCTTTCCCCATGTGGTCAACGAGCTAGTCATTCTTTTCCCATGTGACCAACGAGCTAGTCATTCTTTGCCCGTGTGGCCAACGAGCAAGTCATTCTTTCCCCATGTGGTCAACGAGCTAGTTATTCTTTTCCCATGTGACCAACGAGCTAGTCATTCTTTCCCCATGTGGTCAACGAGCTAGTCATTCTTTTCCCATGTGACCAACGAGCTAGTCATTCTTTCCCCATGTGGTCAACGAGCTAGACATTCTTTTCCCATGTGACCAACGAGCTAGTCATTCTTTGCCCGTGTGGCTAACGAGCTAGTCATTCTTTTCCCATGTGACCAACGAGCTAGTCATTCTTTCCCCATGTGGTCAACGAGCTAGTCATTCTTTCCCCATGTGGTCAACGAGCTAGTCATTCTTTTCCCATGTGACCAACGAGCTAGTCATTCTTTGCCCGTGTGGCCAACGAGCTAGTCCTTCTTTCCCCATGTGGTCAACGAGCTAGTAATTCTTTCCCCATGTGGTCAACAAGCTAGTCATTCTTCCCCCAGCGATATACATCAACTGTTACATTTCTAGGAAAATCGTTAGATCTATTGTTGAGATCAGCTGTCTGCCCACCCTCCATGAAGGAGTGACATGAATAGAGGTATTGTTAAAAATAAGAGTTTCCTTGAAGTAAAGACAATAATAATAATAATAATAATAATAATAATAAAAGGCTTGCCTTAGAGTCCGACGAGTAAGGAGTGCAGTATTTCATGTAACTAAGTAGTCCTAGCTGTAACCTACATATCTTGCCATATCCATAACAGGCTTAACCGTTGTCTGCCAGTGGTCAGTTTAGGTTCTCTTTCCGCCGTCTACGTCTGTCTTCGGCTGTAGATTTCATTTTTGTGTTTCAAAGGTGTATCCCTGGACCTTTGTAATAAATCTCCAGCTGTCTTGTTCGGAAGCCGCCCGGTGCTCTCTTCTATGTTAATTAAAGCAAGTTGACGCCTATGCTGGTCTTTAAAGCGTTTTCGAGGGGCACCTCTGTTGCGCCGACCATCTTTCAGCTCACCAAAAAGCGCTTTGGCATATGGTCGTTCCCCATACGGGATATATGCCATTAGCGGTTTTATCTTTCTAGGCCGATAGCAATACGCTCACTGACCTTTTTTTTTTTAACAAAACTCAAAAGTTTTATAATTTTAATTTCCAATTTTTTACAAAAAATGCTACTAATTGAAACACGGGTAGAGCAATCGTCATTGATATTTTTTTATTAACAAATGTAAATGCGGACTCAGAAAAAGACCTGAATTTTAAGCCGGCATAAGCGTAGCACTGACATAATATATGGGTTGCTACGTTGCAGGTCAGTGGTCAGGCCTACTCTAGCGGATGGTCTCTGTTTAACATAAAAAGAGCCTGAGTAAGTATAATCGCCTTTGAATGTACCATTTCAGTGTTGCCTGTAAGTCCTGTATAGTTCTATACAAATATGGTGCAACGAAAGAGATTGTTAATGAACCATTAAAAATAAATTACTCTCATACCTATTTACCATTTTTATTTCACAAATAAAAATTTCATCTAAATTAAAATACCCCAGTATAGAGACCCACCCTCTCCGCACTACATTAATATACAACATACTAGGGACTATAATGGATTTTCTTGTGAAGGTCATTTACCGTAGAAACTTTGTTTAATACGAGCCTTAGTATTTAAACTGCCCATAGCCCATCTTGTATAGTGAAAAAGTAATAGTAGGCTTTGATTTACAAAGAGATAAGTATGTAGAGTAATACATGTATTTGATTCTCTAACAAAGCTGGAATTCTTAGGTTGGTGCCTCTTCTTGCTACGAGTCATTCAATGTTACTTTTAATAAATATTCTTTAATTTTAATATTTCAAAATATATTTTGAGTTGTAACCCTTAAATCAATATCAAGAAAAGTTATTTCCCTTCGTTTCTTCAACCACCGGTTGCGACACAATGAGTTCCTAAAACCTTCATTTTAAGACCAGATGACAATGCCATGAAGAATCACAGGTTGTAACTGTGTGTAACAATGGTCCCTCCTTCCAACACAACCTCCTGACCTCTGTGTCGTGTGTAGCTATAGATTTTCTGTCCAGTGAAACGAGAGAGGAGTGCAGACTGCTAGCAGACGTCAATTAACTCAAAAACTGAAATTCAGGCTCAGATTTGGGGAGAATGCAAATAATGGTGACATTCGGGGCTGACCTTATCGATACCGCGCACATCCTGAGGGGATTCCCCTCTCTCCTCCCTTGTTCCATTGCTCATTCCCTCCATCTCGTTTCCCTCTCTTTCCCTCTCACTCATTCAAACCCTCTCTCATGTGTCCTGTGTCTCTCTTGGTATTGTCTCTCTCATTTCTCTTTTTCTTCTCTCCTATTCTCTCTCTCTCTCTTTCTTTCTTAATCTTTCTTATTCTATTCCTTTCTCTAATTTCTTCTCGTACTCTAATCATTTCTTTTTCTTCATTTTCTCTTTTCCTCACTCTCTCTCTTTTGAAGTTATTTTTTCTTTACTTCTCAACTGCATCTTTTGTCCACCTTTTGATCTTCTAGTCACCTCTGTAGGTGGCTGGCAACGTTTTTAAAAGTAAGTTGAGTGAGCTCCCGGGTTCGAATCCTTGTGAAGTTTAGGATTTTTAATTTCGGGTTCTTTAGGGTGCCTCTGAGTCCACCCAGCTCTAATGGGTAACTGACATTAATTAGTGGAAAGGTAAGGCGGTTGTTTGTTGTGCTGGCCACATGACACCTTCGTTACCCTAGGCCACAGAAATAGATGACATTTATATCATCTGTACTATAGATCGCAAGGTCTGAAAGGGGAACTTTACTTACTTGCTAACTCCTAATCCTCTCATTGTGGAGAGTTTTATTGTTCATTTGTTTTTATATCGATAAAATTAAATTTACTTTAGTTTTTTTTAAATATATATATATATATAATTTACTTGTATAGTCAACATAAGTTTAGTTTGAAGTTGTATTCATTTACAATATATAATGAAGCCTAACCGAGTTGTAAAATGTTTTCATTTCTCCGTATGTGGGACGTATGCCAAAAGCAGTCTTTTTTTTTTTGGTGAGCAGAAAGGTGGTCGACGTAGCAGAGGTGCCCCAATGAAACGCTTTAAAGACTTTTTTTAACTGACATAGAAGAGAGCACCTGGCTGTAGGCGGCTTCACAACGAGTCCGCGGGATACAGATTTGAGACCAAAAGAAAATGCTCTGCCGAAGACAGACGGCGAAAAGAAAATTTAAATGGACGACCTGCGGACAATGGTTATGACTGCATTATTTGTGGCAAAATATGTACCTCGCCGCTGGGGCTGCGTAGCCACGGGAAATACTGCATTCCTCATTACCTTCTGTCTCGAACACAATCTTTATTATTATTGGTAATGTTTTGTACCCCAGTGCAAAGCCCTCAGCCCTCTGGAGGATAGAAATGGTTACCATCAAATACGCTGACGAACTATATAGATCTATATACCTGTATATAATTATAGTGCCCAATAATCCACCAGTCGATGTTCATTTAGCTCAGCCACACCGTAACTTCAACATGTGAATCTTTTTCTTATCTTCAACTAGAGGTTGAATTACTATTTGTTATTATTTATGCACATAATTAATCTAGATTATATTTCTAAGCTTCCTTACACATCCGTGTACTGACATAGCACTAGTTCTACCACTTGTCGTGGATGCAAAAAAATATAAAAAATCACCACTTATTATTTTCGTGTGCCTAAGTCAGCTAAGTCACTTTTATGATCGAAACCGCAGCGGTTAAATTTACAAAATGCAATTATTTATTTATTTAGACCCAATAGGGTTTTTAAAGCCGAAACATGAAACACAAAGTACAAGATTCAAATGTCTTCCGTTTTAAAGCACTATTTCAACTTTGTGTCTACACTTCTGCTTGGCTCCAACTTTACTTTTGCAGACGTAAACGTTTGTTGTTTTTTTTTGGTCCTATGAAGCCGACATTGACTGAATACGTGTTTGTGTGTGTGCAAACATTTCTAAAAACAAAATGAAATGTTGGTATCACTTTAATTTTGTGTGTATTGAGGGTGGAGGTAACAAAAATAGAATTCCGGGCGAGAGAGCGGTACGACCTTAGAGGGATATAAAAAAAAGTGGGGGAAGGCCAAAGTTATGAAATATTTAAAATATGGAATTAAGAAGTGGAAGAGAAGTCAGAGCGACTGTATGTACACACAAAATTGTTTAAGGGTGGCGACTTTCAAACTATAAAAGTGAAACTAGAATCTTAGTGACTTCTAAAATTTACAACATGCCCTTATTAGACTACCTGTTTACCTTGGTAGGACTTCTCGTGTTTACCTCGATAGGACTTCTCGTGTTTACCTCGGTAGGACTTCTTGTGTTTACCTTGGTAGGACTTCTCGTGTTTACATTGGTAGGACTTCTCGTATTTACCTTGGTAGGACTTCTCGTGTTTACCTCGGTAGGACTTCTCGTGTTTACCTTGATAAGGACTTCTCGTGTTTACCTCGATAGGACTTCTCGTGCTTACCTCGGTAGGACTTCTCGTGTTTACCTTGATAAGGACTTCTCCTGTTTACCTCGATAGGATTTCTCGTGTTTACCTCGGTAGGACTTCTCGGGATCAGTGCGTTGAGTGTGTCACTTTCCAAACGCTATGAAATGAACACTGTGACGAACTATTTGACACTCATCGGCATGAACTTACAAACTGTTCCTATCAGATGTTTCATGTGTGTGCGCGTGTGTGTGTCTAGTCTTCTGTATGATTATCTACAATGTAAGTTTAATCATTATTTAGTTGGATTGGTTTGGGTTATCATCAATTTAGTGTATTTTCTAATGAAAAAAAAATACATTTACTCAAACCAAAAACAAGTTGACTTGTTCTCGTTGGAAATATTTATTAAAATTTGAAAGTCTTTTTCACATATGAAGATTTTTTTCCATGCACCGCCTTAGTTTAAAATGGTGACATACATGTACAGCTGATTTCAAAAACGGCTCTAACGATTTTCCTAGAAATTGAACAGTTGATGTATATCGCTGAGAACAGAATTAGGCCCCCTAGTTGGTTGGCCACACGGGGGGACAACTCACTGTTATCATTTGGCAAGTAAAAAATTAAGTAAATTTGAATTTGACAAGAGATTTCGATATAGGCCTAGATCCAACATCAGTTTTGAAAGGACTATCGCTTTCTAGAATTTCTGGAATGTAAGGCTTTATTGATTCAAGAATTTAATAAATTAATGTTCAGAACAAATGTGTGCATCGTCTCCTAAGTCTAGATCTTAATTCTTATCCTTGGGATAGTAAAAAGTAGACGAGACGTATTCATTCACTCTATCAGAAGTGTTTCTCGACGAGATAGAAAGAAGGGACGGGGTAGAAAATGTTCCATTGGTTTTTAATCGAAGATTTATTCATTTTTTAAGACCAAAACAATCGCTCTAAAAGTTACAAAAAGAAGGTTTTGTAATTTTTAAAAAGTATTTTTAACGTTTTTCTTGTTGATGGAACAGAAATGAATATGTTAAGAAGCTAGAAATAAGTTCGAGATTAAAAATTGAAAGGAGAAGAACGTGTCCTACTGTTACTCGGCTGGTGCAACCGAACAGATTTAAATCTTGCATAAACTCAAGTGTAGTTAGAAAGATGCGTCAGTAAAAATTTATATCACAAACCTATGTATAGTTTACCTAGACTGGACATATAGAACTCTAACACTACCAAAAATGTCGTCAAAGACTTTTTAAAGCTGAAACAAGGCGTTGATTTGTAAAGCAGATAAGAGAAAAAGCTGCCCGTTTTTCAACCCTAACCTATGCAACATATAATTTAATGTTTTGATCTAGATATAGTAATTGAACATAAAAATAAGAGCACTCTCGTCTCAGAATTATTATTTTGAAATTTTTATATACATAATCTAGATCTAAAAAGACAAGGTTATCAATCTATTTAAATATCTGATATAAAGTCATAAGATGATTAGGGCCTAAAATCAATCGACCTAGGATTTTCGAAATTTTGAGTAATTATATAGTTCTGTGATTAATATTAATAATAGACCATTCTATGTGAAATCCAAAAAATGGTATTGCATTATTTTTAAACTGAAAACTAAAGATCATTACTTTTCTTAGACAGAAAAGACTGATTTTCCTAGATTGGGGCGACTTGAAAAATATATAGGTCTGTGATGGGATCATTATCGCATAAGAATTTGTTTCCGTTTTCTAGTCTAGGTATAATATATATAGGTCTGTGGTCTAGGTATAATATATATAGGTCTGTGGTCTAGGTAATATATATATATATATGTCTGTGGTATATATGATGTTAAAGCTGAATTGAATTATCCGAGTTTGCAGTTTCAGAAAAACTCAGTATATTTGTAAGTAGCTCTAACACACATCAAAGAGTGAACTATATCCTTAATCCTTTCACTAACCCAATCTCTAGTACTGCCATCAATTCATTCCCTCCCGTTCTCCCTAATCCTAACCTTTACCCTATCTGACGTCCTGGTGTATCATGACTGTTTCTTCATCTCTCTGATCAGGGACAGCGTGTGGAGCTTAAACAAAACAATCGCTATGTCGTCCTGACCTTCATCCTGGTGGGGACAATAGCCGGCGTCCTGATGGCAGTGGTCACCATCTACCTGATCAAGCGGCACTCCAGGTCCAAGCAGAAGTTGACCCAGCTAGCCACCACAGGAGACGGCAACGAAGCTTCAAAAGATTACCAAGTAAGTTCACTTCGATGTACGTTTGTCTGTTGCACAAAAATTAAAAAAGAAAATTTTGGATGGACACAGGGACGTCAGAACAATCCCGCTGGTCACACTCAAGCGTCTTTACTAAGACTCGAACTCGAGACCTCTGGGTCAGAAGACGAACGCTTTATGGCTACGACTCCTTTGATGTACTTTTTAGCGGCCCCCGAAAGGGGAAAAGACGCTATTAGTTTTGTGCGAAATGTCTGTCCGTCTGTCCCGTTTAGATCTCGTAAACTAGAAGAGATATTGAAAATCCGACTTCACAATATTTTAGACCATTCAAAGTTCTGATGCAACGGCTACTTTTTTTTTTCCTGAAAGCGAAAATTCTAATTTTTAAAATCAATTATGCAAGCAGGTTTTTTTTTATAAGAAAAAGCTAATTAGTATGCATTATATGTTTGACCTAATTTAAGACGAATAGTAATCTTATAAACATCATTTTCGTGAAAATTTTTTCTATATAGCGGATTTTTTATATATTTTTTTTTTTTGAGGATTCGAATATGAGATTGAGCCTGTTCAAAACAATTAACTTATTTAGTTCGAACCGAGGGTCCCGGGTTCGAATCCTGGTGAAGCCTGGGATTTTCAACTTCTGAGTCTACCCAGCTCTAATGGGTACCTGACATTAGTTGGGGAAAAGCAAAGGCGGTTGGTCGTTGTGCTGGCTACATGACACCCTCGTTAACCGTAGGCCACAAAAACAGATGAACTTTACATCATCTGCCCTAAAGACCACAAACTAGTTAGACCAGGTTTACATCTAACTTTACATTCACTTTCACGTATCCTTTGATCTGTGGGACGGTTGGGGCACTACACAAGATTTGTTAACCTTCTTTCTCCATTCTTATCTCTCATTTGTCTTTGATATAATTTTATTCGGATGTTCTTTCTGAAAATATTGAAGCCTACCTGGGTGGACCACTGGTCGTGCGGTTTGCGCGCTGGACTGTCGTTTGGATTTATCGACGATCGAAGGTTCAAACCCTGCCTGCTCCCATCCCCCGTCGTCCTGCGGGAGGTTTGGACTAGGAAGTAAACTATCTTCAACTCTGAAGGATTATCCGAATTATGTAAAACATTTTACTTCGGGGGCCGATTTTGAGTTTGTGTTTCCACACAAACTGTCTTTTGTAACCTTGTATTATTTGTTTATTATCATGCACCCTTTAGTACTTTATCCTCACCTATATACATTTAACACAATAGAAGCAATCTAATGCATTTTTACCGAACGTAATATTCCATAGGTTAGTGAGCTTACGCTTGGTATGGTATGTTTTCTTTGTATGTAGATCTAATCTATACACTTATGGTTCTGCATTTCATTTTTTTAGAGTGTGTATGTGTGTATATGTATCTTTTGTGTGTGTGTGTGTGGTAAATGCCACGATGAATTATTACATTCTAAACACCAACCAAGACGCGAGAGATTAAAAGATTACTGCTGCCAACTAAATAATACCAATTAGTTTGTGCCACAATCGAAAGAGCTTAGACAGTTGACTCTACATTGCCAGAAAGTGCCTAAAATGTAAAGTACACCTTCCAAATTACCTAGCTAATCAACAATTTCTATTTCAGGTACCCCCGATACTCCAAATAAATAGGCCTATCTATCTAGAGTTATTCGCCATAGAGGAAAATCTCCAGTACAAAATGTGCTGATTTTGTGTTTGGGGGGGGGGGGGGGAAACAATATTTAGCGAAAATTTTGAGCACTAAATGAAAGGAAGTAAATTTCTTTATAAAAAGTAAATAAATCTTACAGTACTGAGATAAATGATTATAAATGTGTAGTTTTTTCCCTTGTATAAGCTTTTTAATTTTATATATATATATATATATATATTTATTATTTTGAATATTGACTTAGACTTGTCGTGAACACATAATGATTTCAACCAATAGAACATAAACTACTTTCTGTTCACGGACTGTAATTTTAAACGTAGACTTGATGTTATACATTAGTGTCGCCAGTTTGGAGATCCCCCACAAGTAAGTTTCATTTAGAACTAAAGAAAATGACCAAAAAAAAAAACTGGCTACTCAATGGAAAAGGATTATACTTAAAACCAAATAGTACATCCGAATAAGTAGAGTCTGTAAGTCGTGGGGAAGTCCTGTAGTAAGACTTACTGGTCCATTGAATGCCTTGCCCTACAATTAATTTGTCCTTTAAAGATAACATGAAATCGGAGAGTGTGTGTGTGTGTGTGTGTGTGTGCTATTACAAAGCGTCGTGTTTTATTTTTTTATTTTTGTTTAAAGCTGTGTTGAAAGTGGGTGTTCTGGTGTTGGGGGAGGGGGGGCGGAGATGATGAGGGTATAGAGAACATTATTGATTTCCATTGGGGACAGGAAGTCAAAGGGATGACGGGAGATAGTGTCGCGTTCTAAACGAGGCCAGCTCAGGATAAAACATCTCTTTACTGCTTTTGTCTCTGTGTCTCTGTAAGTCTCTATCTTTCTTTTCCACTCCCCTCTCTCTTTTACTCTCCCCCTGTCTCTTTCTCTCTCTCTCTCTCTCTCTCTTGGTCTCTCTCTCTTACTCTCTCTCCCTTTCTCTTTCACCCTCTCTCACTCTCTCTCTCTCTCTTGGTCTCTCTCTCTCTCTGACTCTCTTTCTCATTCTCTTTCTTTCTTACTCTTTCTCTCACTCTCTTTTTCACTCTCCCTCTATTTCTCCCCATCTCCCTCTTTCACTCAATTTCGCATGACTCTGCAACACGCTAGTTGTTTGGGTTGAGGAGATGTTTGGGTTGAGGAGATGTTTCCCTGACAAGAGAGAAATAAACAGAAAACATGCAAGCGTTTCGTTGAATGCCTCTCTGGTAGCGGCCCCAATAGTCTAGCCCCACAACTAAACGCAATACAGTTGTCAATGTCAAAACGTGAACTAATAATGTGGCACTGATGTCGGGGTAAAATGAAACACAATTAACAAGACTGTATAGATTTCTCAGCAAACACGGGCCCACGGGGTGAGTTCTAGACATTTTAAACTTTGGCAGAGTCAGTTTTACGAACATTTTGTTTTAAAAGAAATACAAAGAAAAAAAAAGTCATTAAATACAAGTTACTTTGAACTCAAAGTTAATGTTAAAGAAAACTTTTACAAAATTACTTTTAACGGAAAGAGGCATTTCGTTATGGTAATTTAAAAACGGTAGGAAAAAAAAAAGACTTCAAACGAAGAGTTAATATTGGAAGCTCAAGTTAATATTGGGGGGGGGGGGGGGAGAAGTGCTTTTTGTATTTTGATTTGTTAATTCAGTTTTATTTTTCTTTATTGCCAAGAAATTAATTTGAAAAACAATTTGGCTTTTGAAACGAAATATCAGAGCTGAAAAATCAGAGACGCTCTAAATTTAAAATTCTTTTATATCGGTACTTCATTTAACAGAATCTCATTTTTATATATCTACTTGTTTTCGTGTGGGGGGTGTAGGGGATATGGGGGGAGGGTAGTTTTATCCATAAACTTAAAATTTTGAAGACTGACCAAGGAGACCAGTTTTTACTCGTTACCCATACTGATGGTGAAACAAAAGAAAAGGTTGTTCAGAATTCTGAGGTTGGGCTCTCTACCTTACAAAAGTTTGATCTTTAGTTTTAAAACAAACAGAAAAACTTGTCAGTTGTTCACGAGATTTCATCTCCGTGTCTAAGAGGCTATCAATTCTATGTCATAATTGTGAGGCTATCAATTCTATGTCATTTGTGAGGCTATCAATTCTATGTCATAATTGTGAGGCTATCAATTCTATGTCATAATTGTGAGGCTATCAATTCTATGTCATTTGTGAGGCTATCAATTCTATGTCATAATTGTGAGGCTATCAATTCTATGTCATTTGTGAGGCTATCAATTCTATGTCATAATTGTGAGGCTATCAATTCTATGCCATTTGTGAGGCTATCAATTCTATGTCATAATTAAGAGGCTATCAATTCTATGTCATTTGTGAGGCTATCAATTCTATGTCATAATTGTGAGGCTATCAATTCTATGTCATTTGTGAGGCTATCAATTCTATGTCATCATTGTAGTCTTATGATTTCTGGAGAAATCATAACATAATATGGCCGACGTCTCCGCATTGCTTGTAATTGTTAGATCTAGACTTTAGTTTAAATCACAGAAAAATGATCAAAGTGTGCACTCTCATTGCTGCGTGGCAAGAATCAAACGCTGAAGATGTAGCTTTAGTTTTATATAACGTTTATCTGGAAACATTTGTAAACATCGCGTTCCTAATTGACGAAAATGTGTACATAGGCCAGGGCTATATTTGTGTCAATACTTTTAAATTCCATGATTTAAAATGTCCATGAATGAGAGACCCATTGCTAAGACCTATATCCTTGAAGCTTTAAGGATTAACAAATTACAAAATTATCCCATACACATTTCATAAATTTCATAACATCATTACAACAATTCATGAAAACTGTGGCCAGCTTCTAGACTCAACTACATAACATGTTTATAGTTCGAGCCTAATTCATCTAGAGTTGGTAAACTAAATTCTACAATTGTTTTCATTATAACAAACACTGACCTGGTATCTAAAGTATAAATAGGATTTAAAAACTCTTGATAAACAGGCTTAGTATCCTTCACAGAGACTTTACAACAAAAATGTCTGAATTTCTTGCAGGACCTCTGCAGACAGCGCATGCAGGGCAAGACTTCCGAGAAGCCGGAACCACTCCATGCTGCATCGCGCATCGGCAGCGTCTCTGAAACCCAAGTCAGAAGTCCTTCCAGCAGAAGTAGCACTTCCTCCTGGTAAGAAACTGTAATAAAACTAAGTACGCCTGTATTACTGCTCATCACAAAGTCAAGTTATATCCTATCTGGTAGGACCAATCGTAATGACCAAATGTAAAAGCATTGCTTAAGTGGCAGTTTTGTGTTTTATTAGTCAGTTTTCTCCCTACAACAAAAGTTCATTCAACTTCAAAGTGACAATGTGTGTTTCTTGTCCACATTGGCCGAAAATGTTCCTTTTGCTTTTTAATCTCTCTGTAAATTAATATCAATACATTCATTGTCTAAAAATAAGTCATGTGACAAGCTTACTGTTGCTATGATCAACTTCAAAAATACGAAGTCAAAAAACAAGTCATTCTTGTCTTGTGGCTGTATAGTGTACAGCGTGGAATGGTCAACCAGTTAACCCATTATTCAAAATTATATTTATAGTAAAACTAAGATATTTTCTGGTCATCGTGTGACTTCTCTCAAATACTAGCACGCTATTAACCAATTCAAATGTTTAAGCGTTGGTTTAAGGGTTAAAGTTAGTGAAATGGTCAGTTTTGGGGAAAGTAGTGGTCAAAAATTAGTTTTGAAAGTGTCTGCTGTGTATTTTAATTTTAATTTGCACGTACGACAAATCTATGCATGTACTTCTAAACCAACCAAATGCCATTCTGAATACGTCTGCATTATAAGTGGGTTCATTGATTGAATAATCTATAGCAATAAAGTAGAAAACAAATTGTTGTTCCGGTTTCTGGTGCAATGAAAGTGAAACTGATAGCATTGTTTGCAGAAATCGTTGTGCAGATCGATTTGGAAAAACAAAATATTGGCCAAGAGACTAGTCAGTCGGTGGACCCTTACTTTGAAGCGAAAGATCAGGACTGCAGCTGGAACTACTCATGTTCATATATTGTTGTACATCAGAAAGTCTCACGAGATTTTGGACGGCCTTGACGCTTAAAACAGACTGAGATGATACATAGGTTTCCGGACCCTGGAGTGATCGGTGGTTAAAAATAGGAATTTCGTAAATGAAAAAAAAATGTTCAAAACGGATGAAAGTTGACTTTGAATTACAAAGAAGAATTTTGTTTTAGTTGGGAAGGGTGGGGGGTGGTGGAAGAGCTTCAAAATGAAGTTGGCCTTTTACAAATGAAGAGGACCTATAGGCCTAAATATAAGTTTTAAAAAATAAACTTTCAATTGTGCGAGTTCGTATATTTTTTTTATATTACTTTTATATAACAAATCTTTCATGCTAATAGCATGCTCAGTGCGCTATGGTCCAATCTTATTTGTGGACCAGAGGGGGGATCTAGGAAAAAGTTTCCCTGCTGCCTTTAGGCGCTCAGCACACACAAGTCTGCATTTCAACTCGAGCCTCCTTGTAAGGTGGCCAAGCCAAAGCCAAGCGGTATTGGAGGGGGGGGGGGCTCATTCACACATTTCACATCTAGAACACTTCCGGAGTCGCCATCTTTGCTGTTAATTACTGAGAAAAGAAATGAAACCTAAAGTATACTTTTATTCTTTTTTTTTTTTTAAAGTCTTTTCTGTTTTTACTGATCATGTGACTTGTATACTTTTATATTTTTGTCACTTTTTCTTTTCTTTTTTTTTTTTTTTACAAACCGCTGAGTATTCTCACAATAAATAAACACTGTCAAATGTGTGTTGTGATATCAATGACATTTCAAGGTCTTCCTGTCAAATGACTAGTAATAACACTAATGTCAAGCAGCTACTACCTTTGATTATGTGTGTTCAATCACTACTGTTAGAGACCATTCTGTGTAATGGAACATTTTCAACATAGATGACACATTAAAACAGAAGATCAATCCGGAATAGTCGGTCACATGACCGTGCAGGGCACGTGCAGAACTTCTTTTCCTCCCCCTCCCCCCTTTTTTTTTTCCAACAGTTGTTACAGTACCATGTCTGTACTTACGCTCCGTTGGATGCAACCATGTGTGCGAGAAAGATGGAGACACCGGACATTGGCTTTAGTTGTAGATTCGAGGCCTAAGACAAAGAGACCGGAAATGATGCTGATACATCGGTTGTCCTACAGGACTGCGTCAATACGCCGGAAGTAGAATAGGAAGAAACGTTCTGAAGACAAGATTTTACAAATGTGTCGAGCGGGAAAGAAAGGAAACAAAACTTAAAAGCTTTCAAAGTGTGTTTTCTTATGAAAACATTTGTGGCGGTCTAGTCTAGGAATGTAGATTGGATAGAAAATGTTTCAACTAGCCTGTTTTATTTGTCTTTCTGTCCGATGGGTTTTGTTTTAATGAGCCATTCCTAACTATCCAAGCATGGCTTTATACAACATAAAACATATACCATGAAAAATAAAACATATAACATAAAACATATAACATACAATATAAAACATATCACATAACATACAACGTATAACATATATCAATTAACATAAAACATATAACAAAAAACGTTTAATATAAAACACATAACATAATGTAAAAAAAATTAACATAAAACATATAACATATAACATACAACAAATAATATACAACATAAAACATGTAACATGCGACATTTAACATATAACATAAACATAAAACATATAACATACAACATAAAAAATAAAACATGTATATATATAATTCTATTCATGGCTCAAGAGTTTGGGGGGGGGGGGGAGAACAAGTAGTATTCACCAGTCACAAAATAGCAGGGCCGGACTTAACCGTTGTGGCCAAGAAGTCATGGAAAGATCACTCTTTTATTTCTACCCCACGTAGTTTTAGCGGCAAAAAAGAGGGGGGGGGGAGGAGAACAAGTAATCTAATCTGTATTCACCCGTCAATAAATAGCAGGGCCGAACTCAACCGTTCTGGGGCTCTATGCGAAAAGAATTTCGCGGGGCCCAGTTTGGGTAGGGATACGGATAATAAGTGAAAATTAAGAGTTTGTATTAGAAAATAAATTTGTCTTTGCATTTATTCATTTTTAACTACCTACAGAATTACTTTACGAGCCTTGCGTGTAGCGAAGCCATACAGTATATCATAAAAATGTTGTTTCCTACATAGATCACGCTCAATAGCAAGAATTACCAAATGTTTCAATCTATCTTCTAGAATTGTTGACCTCAAGTAATTCTTCATTAGTTTGAGGCGCGAGAAGCTTCTTTCGCCAGATTCCACAATTACGGGTATTGCATAATGCGGTTTTTTTTTTCATCGCGCGTAGGATTGGCGTTTTCCACTTTGAATGACACCCCAAAATGACAATTTTTTGTCTATATATTTCATGAAATTATTTTTTTTTTTGGAGTTTTCAAAATATTTTTTTAATTTCCTGAGATTTCCATGACCTTTTCGTGTATTTTGCAATTTCAGGAGATTTCAAGGAGCTCCAGGTAAATTAGGAGGCTGCGGGAATTCTGTTAAGTTAAAAAATGGTTTAATTAAATAATTTACACCTAGAATTAGCGCGGGTCCGTTGAAAGTGCGGGGCCCACAGCGGTCGCATAGGTTGCATTGGCTTAAGACCGGCCCAGCAAAAATATCGGCGTATGCTACGCCGTGGGTCGACTAGTATAACATAAAACATATAACATACAACATAAAACATATAACATTTAATATAAAACATATAATATTAAAAATACAACATACAAAAATATAATATAAAACATAAAACAAACAACAATTAATATGTAACGTATACTTTGTTTAACCTAGCCACAAATTTGTCGCCATACCAACTGGTGATAGATGGTGTAAAGGTGTAAAAAACTCACCACTTGAGAGTGATTTTCCCAGTCATACATTTTCTACGAATCGAATCATCTGGCGATTAATCGTAGCCTTCAAGGAGAAGCAGAAACCTAAAACTAGCAAGAAAATGTATTTTATAAACAAACATTGTTTGTGCAACTAATGACATCGTTTCTAATGCAGCGACTAGCAGCTCAAGATTTGTATTTCAATTTAACTCTACATCTGCTCAATTACTTTATTATATATTATAGCCGGATATGATCCGCGGCTTGCGGGCCTTAGTTTGGGAAACTATAATCTATGTCTAACATGGCGTATGTTTCCTTGACATTTTATTTATTTTGCCACGAAAATGAAAGTAGAGTGTGAAAATGGGTGTGATTATAAAAACTAAAATACTGTGAGCACGGGTTTACCCGATTTATAAAAAATATTCTTTCTTTAAGAGAGATATTTCTTAATATTTTTAGAGCCTTCTGTTTAAAGGATGGATATTAAAAATACACTACGGCCTCCGTCAAGATCTAAGGAACATGTATACCAGGTTTTATCAAAATTGGTCAAGCGATTTTGATTTCTATTCGGGACATACATACATACATACTCCTTACATTCTACTTCATATATTAGATTATTATTACTATTATTATTATTATTATTGTTTTTTTTATTATATATATATATTATAAACTCTACAGACTGTATAAGGCATTAAGTTCTGTTACAATAACGTAGACAAACACCTAGAATCTGAACTGATACAATGCTAACTACTTCACAAACACAAGATAAAGAATGAAATGATTGAACATTGTTGATTAAAAGGTTTTATATGGTCCAAGTTCGACTGGGATGCAGACTTGAATAACTCCTTAGCTACAATCGTCACTTGACTCTGGACATTATGCTAGATGTGAAGAGAAAAGGGGGCGATAATATTTTGTTAAATGACATCACATCTCTCTCTCTTTCTCTTTTTTTTCCCTTGCTCCGCTCTCTCAATCAATGTATTTATGTCTCTGTCTTTAAATGTCTTCTCTCTCATTCTCTCTCAGCTCGTCATTCAAAAGATTTCTGTCAGTCTCTCTGTCTTTCCCTCTCATCCTATCTCTCCTCTGTCTCTTCATATCTCTCTGTCTTTCTTAATGTCGATAACTCATTCCCTTTGTCTACCTCTGTCTATCTCTGACTCTTTCTCTCTCTCTCTCTCTCTCTCTCTCTCTCTGTTAACCTCTCATGCTCTCTCTTTCTCTCCCTCCCATTCTCTGCTCCATTCACTCAATATATTCTCTCTTTCTCTTTCCCTAACTGTCCTTCTCTCTCTCATTCTCTTTCATTTACCCTTTTACCCGCTTCCCTCTCTCTCTCTCTTATTCTCTCTCTCTCTCTTTCTCATTCTCTCTCTCTCTCTCCTTCTCTCTCTCTCTCTCATTCTCTCTCTCTCCTTCTCTCTCCTAGATTCGTTCCCTCGTTACCTTTCTATCTCTCTCAAGTTCTCTCTCCTAAATTCAATTTCCCAAACTCGTTGGGCCACTTGCATCACATCTTTAGACACAGCCATGTGTGTAACATGGTTTCGTCAAACCGTTCACTCTAGCTGGTGTGTATTATTCACTCGCTGTGTGCAGCTGGTTAGGAGCTGGGATTTATCGAGTTCCTTGTCATCTCTGTGGCCCCTTAAGTTGGGCGCCCAAAAATTCGATGTGTCCCAGGGCTTGGGCTAAACTAAATCAGCCAAATCTTCTGGCTCAGGGCGCCCCACTGAGATCAGTCCGCCCCATCCGACTGGACTTAAGATTTCAGCAAGATGGGGCACGGCACTTAGAGCCACACACTTGACAAACCCACACATCCACACACTTCACAAACCCACACATCCACACACACACAAAACTTTGGAAAGCGCCACCTAGTAATTCAACAGAAGTGAGAGTTTGATTTGAATAAATGTGCTCTCCTAGTGGTTCAAACAGCTCAATACAAGAGAACTCAACAAATACCTGAGCACTTGATTGAAGCAGCCAAAGTCGATTTAATAAGTCTTCTAATTTAAACCCACTGTCATAACGTCAGACTATTTTAGTGTATTCTGAGGCACTGGCGGATCCAGGGGGGGGGGGGCGGTAGGGGCGATCGCCCCCCCCCCCCCACTCGGCCGATCCCCCCTTCGGGGAAGGGGGGGGGGCGGACGAATTATAGTATAGAATTCACACAGTTTGTGTGCGAATTTATTACTTATGTTAATAATATATACTAATTATTTATATTTCAACCTATTTTTAGATTATTTCGCCCCCCCCTTCTAGTATTTTGGCCGATTTGGTAGGGTCGGGAGGGGGCGATGGCATCAATCCGCCCCCCCCCCTCCACCATAAACTTTCGAGTGGAGGGGGCGGTCTTATTTATTTGTAGAAATCACAGCTTTCTAATAGAATCAATTAGATATATATATATGATTAAAACTTGTTATTGGTATTTTAACCGGTCTTTATATTATGTCGTTCACCTGTTGGCCGATTGGAAGGGGAAGAGCGAATACCTCCACTGCCCTTCCCATCTAAACCCTTTGAGTGGGGGGGGGTGGTCCTAATTTTATGGAGAAATCATAGTATGTGAACAAAATTAGTCAAATATCTATATAATATAAACAGGTGGAAGTGCGATACATGCATTCCCCTTCCCCCCATCGGACAAATCAATACTTTTTCTTTTTGTATTATAGTAAGAAATTACAAAATTAAAAAAATCTGTCACTAATAATTTATATATGCTATAAAGTAAATTCTTATATCGAGTCGCCCAACCCCTATTCTTTAATGCAAAATGCAATCATTAGCAGAAATTATAAAAAGGAGCGAGGATTAATCGTTTTCATTTTACCGCCCTTCCCCTTTCCAGACAGAGTTTGTGTAATTTCACATGAATTTATCATAACTATTTTAAGAAAGACTTTGCTTTGGAAAAGTTATAATTCAAACGAAATTTTTCAATATTACAGTCACGGTTGAGATAAGTTCAAAAGCCAGATAATCTTTTCCTAGTCGACTTTTTCCAACCTTTACTCTATCTCATATTTTTCTAGTTAAATAAATTTAGGACTATAACTCACAATTTATGCTTACATTTTATTGAATATTATTAATGGAATATTTTTTTTTTCGACGGCGATCCTGAAAACCTTAATCTAAATATGTTGGGTATCTAATCTTTTCAAAGAACAAATCGGTTGTATTTGCAATGTATTAAGTGACTATAAATTCATATTAGAATATTTTTCTCATTATTCAAAAGGCACTTTATAATAGAATGAATAAGAGCTGTAGGTCAGGAGAATGCGTTACTGCAGTGAAGAATGCAAGAAAACGCTTTTGGAGTCGGGGCGAACCGAACCCCAGTAATACATAATGAGCTGTAGATGTCAGAAGAATGCGTTTCAGCCGTGAAAAATGCAAGAAAACGCTTTTGGAGTCGGGGCTTCGCCCCGAATCCCACAGATAAATAATGAGCTGTAGTCAGGAGAATGAGTTTCTGCAGTAAAGAATGCAAGAAAACGCTTTTGGAGTCGGGGCTTCGCCCCGAACCCCACTAATAAATAATGAGCTGTAGATGTCATAAGAATGCGTTTCAGCCGTGAAAAATACAATAAAACGCTTTTGGCGTCTGGGCTCCGCCCCGAATCCCACTGATAAATAATGAGCTGTAGATGTCAGGAGGATGCGTTTCTGCAGTGAAAATGCAAAACAACGCTTTTGGCGTCGGGGCTTCGCCCCGAACACCACTAATAGGTAATGAGCTGTACATGTCAGGAGAATGCGTTTCAGACGTGAATAATGCAAGAAAACGCTTTTGGTGTCGGGGCTTCGCCCCGAACCCCACTGATAAATAATGAGCTGTAGATGTCAGAAGAATGCGTTTCTGCAGAGAAAAATGCAAGAAAACGCTTTTGGGCGTCGGGGCTTCGCCCCGAACCCCACTGAAGGATCTTAAAGCGCTCTCCCAGACCCCCAAGCTTGCAAGAGAAAGACTGTTTTTTTTCTGTTTTTTTCGCCGAAGATTGAGAAACAGTCTTATTTTATTCTCATATATCGAATATATATATATATATATATATATATATATATATATATATATATATGCTGTACGCACGTTTATGCATAGGGTTACGGTTTACTGGGCGTTAGGGTTAGGGTTTGGAAAAAAATCGCCCCCCCCACTCCAAAGTTCTGGATCCGCCAGTGTTCTGAGGTCAGTTTATTTTGGTGTCTGCTTACAGTTAACAATTAACTTTTGAGACTTCAAAGATTCTGTATCACTAAGTTTTGATTACTTAATGAACATTTTCAAATGCCATTTTTTTTTACCTGAATTGCATGTAGTTTTAAGAAAGTGTAAACCACAGACCTATATATATATATATCTAAACTGGAAAACGGAAACTAAGTCTTATCCGCGATTGATCAACTCACAGAGAGAGAGAGAGAGAGAGAGAGAGAGAGAGAGAGAGAGAGAGAGAGAGAGATAGATAGATAGATAGATAGATAGATAGATAGATAGATAGATAGAGATTGTTATGTAATTAATTAATCACAGAACTATATGTTCACGCAAATTCATTAAATAAAGCCATTTCCTGTTTGTTTCCATTGAAATAATGTTATGAAATCCTAGATCAAAATAATTCACATCTATTGATTTTAGTCATGTTATGTACATTTAAATAGATTGATTTTGTTTGTATATATCTAAAAGTTGCAAAATAATAATTATGAGACGAGAGTGCTCTTATTTTCAATGTTTAATTACTAGATCTAGATCTTAACATTAAATTATATGTTACATAGGCTAGGGCTGAAAAAAAATGTACTACTTATAATTACTTTACAAAACAACGCCTTTTTTCATCTTTTAAAACAAAGTTTTTCACGACATTTTTTGCAGTGTTAAAAGATCTCCATGTCCAGTCTAGATCTAGTATATTTAGGTCTGTGATTATATGCCTTCTAAATGACATAGCTGATTGATTTTCTATACACCGGATATTCCAATTAGATAGCTATTTATAGTTATCCGCCTTAGATGGAAATCTACAATTGAAACTTGGTTAAAATTGACAATGCACGAAACAAAACATACAAACGTGATCAAGTAGTTCGTGGACAAGAAGCGGAGACGAACCTTAGCCAAACATTCTGCTCGTTCTGGTCTTCTTCAAGTCTGTCCCTCTACTGGAACACCTGTCACAATTTCCTAAATGTCTGCTTTCATTCTCTCGATCGATGCTATTTATTTCCCTTTGACCTACTTCTTAGAATGCAATGCGTCATGCCATGAGCCTATCAGTACTATTCAGCTTAGCAGAGAAGGTTTTACCCTCATTTGACAAAGTTTTATAAATCATTGCATAGAAATCTTAGGCTTTATTTAAAACAACTTTAGGCAGATTGATAATAGACCAGGTTAGTCTATATGTGCAAGAATGAAATCTTATTTTATATAATACAGACGTAACTTCAAAAAAGAAGATGATTACGTCCTACGGTCTTATCTTCTACTAAGTGCCGCAGCAACGGGCACAGTCCCTGTTGTACGTGTATAAGGTCTCAGTAAAACTGGCCGTATTAAAAACAGAAAATTGATCAAATTAAAATGGATATAAACCCTATAAAAAAGAGGTCCTATCAATAGTGATGTTATCTTTGTCAGTACATGTTAGAGTGTGTTAGGTATCTACTTCCACACCAAAGTAAAAGTATGTATGCACCGCTCTAGAGTAACTCCCTCTATCTGCCTGTCTGGTAAAGTTTGGACAATTACAAACAAAAAAAAAACAAAAAAACAATGATACCAACAAGGAAAAAATAATCCTTCCATATTCACATATATCCCAAAATATTTAGGTTTTTGTCCCTTTAGATAATTGTACACGTTATTTCTCCCACACACATTCTCGGACCAAGTTGAAACTTGAAACAATTATTTATTGGTCCAAACTAAACATGTTTCAATAAAATCAAATTAACCAAGGAATCAGTTAATTATTGGTTATTATTTTTTTATATCGACTAAGAGGATTAACTTCTTCATTACAGAGAGATATAGTTGTAAGTACGGAGTTCTACCCCATAGATAAGCTTTGTGTTGTTTTACGTTTTTTGCTTGTTTTAAAAGTCATGCTGACCTAGTAGCTTAGAGCATTGTATCGTCTGCTTCATGTTTCTCAAAGCTATTATGAAATCTCATGACAGTTTTTGTTTTCACTAGACATATATGTTAACTATATTTTGTGCATTCTATAGCTGAACTCTTTGCGAACCAGATCAGGTGTATTGTTAAACATCCTCTTATTGTAAAAGGTATTCATATTTTATGAATATTGTATTTGATTGGCTTTTTTTTTTTAAATCAGTGCTATAGTTATGATATAGCCAAGTGATATAGTTATTATAAATATATCGGCATGGTATGGCCCGTGTCGGAGCTATATAAAGAATATGTCTAACACTGGAGTCATTTTCAAGTTCTGAGCTAAGTATGGCTAACCGAGACCGTCATAGAAGGCCTGAACACTGACCTGCAACGTCGCAACCTGTGGGAAATCTAGACCAATAGTTCGTTGCCACGTCACAGGTCTGTAAGACGTGGCAAAGAGCTATTGATATCCACTGCCTACGAGTTACGACGTCGCAGGTCAGTGTTGAGGCCTATTTTAACGATTGGTCTATAGCCTACTGGTTGAGCTAGGTATGGTATACAGTCTATAGCCTACTGGTTGAGCTAGGTATGGTATACAGTCTATAGCCTACTGGTTGAGCTAGGTATGGTATACAGTCTATAGCCTACTGGTTGAGCTAGGTATGGTATACAGTCTATAGCCTACTGGTTGAGCTAGGTATGGTATACAGTCTATAGCCTACTGGTTGAGCTAGGTATGGTATACAGTCTATAGCCTACTGGTTGAGCTAGGTATGATATATAGTCTATAGCCTACTGGTTGAGCTAGGTATGGTATACAGTCTATAGCCTACTGGTTGAGCTAGGTATGGTATACAGTCTATAGCCTACTGGTAGAGCTAGGTATGGTATACAGTCTATAGCCTACTGGTTGAGCTAGGTATGGTATATAGTTTATAGCCTACTGGTTGAGCTAGGTATGGTATATAGTCTATAGCCTACTGGTTGAGCTAGGTATGGTATATAGTCTATAGCCTACTGGTTGAGCTAGGTATGGTATATAGTCTATAGCCTACTGGTTGAGCTAGGTATGGTATACAGTCTATAGCCTACTGGTTGAGCTAGGTATGGTATACAGTCTATAGCCTACTGGTTGAGCTAGGTATGGTATATAGTCTATAGCCTACTGGTTGAGCTAGGTATGGTATACAGTCTATAGCCTACTGGTTGAGCTAGGTATGGTATACAGTCTATAGCCTACTGGTTGAGCTAGGTATGGTATACAGTCTATAGCCTACTGGTTGAGCTAGGTATGGTATATAGTCTATAGCCTACTGGTTGAGCTAGGTATGGTATATAGTCTATAGCCTACTGGTTGAGCTAGGTATGGTATATAGTCTATAGCCTACTGGTTGAGCTAGGTATGGTATATAGTCTATAGCCTACTGGTTGAGCTAGGTATGGTATACAGTCTATAGCCTACTGGTTGAGCTAGGGATGGTATACAGTCTATAGCCTACTGGTGACGTTATTTTCGGGATTTGATTTAAACATAGCTAACAAAAGCCACTCATTATAGTATGATCAATTGATGGTGTAATTTGGTGATTTAAAAATGTTTTTTATTAACTGGCAACCTGTTTTAAAGAAAAAAAAGTATCTAGATCTATGATTTAAGATGTATAAAAGAGGTTGAATAACAGGCCTACAAGTTAATTTAGTGTGACAACATTCATCTATGTATAAGTATGCACGTGAAAAAAAGCACAACTTTAAAATGAATTTTATTAAAATATTGAATTCTGAAGAATAAAACGAAAAAAGAAATCTAATATTCAGTGAAATTTAATTTTGTATCAGCAGTCTAGTTTTTTTTTTTCTTTTTTTTTTTTCACTTATATACATATATTTTCCACCAAGCCTCGACCTGAATGCAAATCTCGTATTAGTTATTTAACTTTGAGCTGATAAGAGCTCTCCAGTTCCTGGCTCGTGTATGCTTGACAGTGGTCTCCTTTGGATCAATGTGTTATGCCTGACAACCAGAGTATCAATCATTGAACTAGTACTAGACTTCTCTGGGCGGGGAGAGGTGGGGCGGGCAGGCTGTGTGACATAAAGTCAGAAGGAGAACAATCGTATGGACACAATCTAAAAGTAACATTAAACGATGTTGCTAATATGTGAAACTTCACCGCCTGCTATTATTCTAAAATATAAATTAGGGCCAATAGAAGTAAAAAAAAAACTTTAAAAATTTAGCCCCCTGCCCTCTTGGTGGGGGGGGGAGATGATCTAACATATTCTACTGCCACCACAACTATCTACTGAATCGTATGCTAAGATTTATCAAGATAAGTTAATGGGTGTTTATCTCTATCAGAGGCGACCCCCCTAGGCCCCGCGCCTTAGGTGGGCCCCGCGATAAAGAACATCTTTGGTCACCGTTAGTCAATAGTACGAATCTTCGTGGCCATGATATGACACTCGTCCAGGGCCCCAGCTCGGCCCGCCTCTGATTTTTTTTAGCAGTTCTAGCAAACAACAAAGTTTTTTTTTGTAAAGTGTCTTATGAATTTATGACTTCATGTCTAACGTTCAGGTGAACTAGAGAAATGTTGCAATACATGCGAGTGTACACATTACATCTCAACATTACATGCGAGTGTACACATTAGATTTCAACATTACATGCGAGTGTACACATTACATCTCAACATTACATGCGAGTGTACACATTACATCTCAACATTACATGCGAGTGTACACATTACATCTCAACATTACATGCGAGTGTACACATTACATCTCAACATTACATGCGAGTGTACACATTACATCTCAACATTACATGCGAGTGTACACATTACATCTCAACATTACATGCGAGTGTACACATTACATCTCAACATTACATGCGAGTGTACACATTACATCTCAACATTACATGCGAGTGTACACATTACATCTCAACATTACATGCGAGTGTACACATTACATCTCAACATTACATGCGAGTGTACACATTACATCTCAACATTACATGCGAGTGTACACATTACATCTCAACATTACATGCGAGTGTACACATTACATCTCAACATTACACGAGAGTGTACACATGTACTGGGCTTTCTACATACATCTCAACATTACATGCGAGTGTACACATGTACTGGGCTTTCTACATACATCTCAACATTACATGCGAGTGTAAACATTACATCTCAACATTACATGCGAGTGTACACATTACATCTCAACATTACATGCGAGTGTAAACATTACATCTCAACATTACATGCGAGTGTACACATGTACTGGGCTTTCTACATACATCTCAACATTACATGCGAGTGTAAACATTACATCTCAACATTACATGCGAGTGTAAACATTACTTCTCAACATAACATGCGATTGTAAACATTACATCTCAACATTACATGCGAGTGTACACATTACATCTCAACATCACATGCGAGTGTACACATGTACTGGGCTTTCTACATACATCTCAACATTACATGCGAGTGTAAACATTACATCTCAACATTACATGCGAGTGTAAACATTACATCTCAACATTACATGCGAATGTACACATGTACTGGGCTTTCTACATACATCTCAACATTACATGCGAATGTACACACGTACTGGGCTTTCTACATACATCTCAACATTACATGCGAATGTACACATGTACTGGGCTACATACATTTCAACATTACAATTATGGAGTACATACAAGTTTCGCATTGACTCGATGACATCTAAGATTGGATACAAAACATTTAATGTCTAATACTTCTATTCTAAATTGACTGGACTAATTCCAAGCAATATCCTGAAAGTATTCGATTTTACGACTACAGTTTTTGATTTATCTGAAAACAAAAACGTTTCCTGTCTTTCCAATATATAATTATTTTTTTTATTTCTTGGAGGGAATGTCATAAAAATGTAAGTTTAGCGAAATAAAACTTGACTAATAAATTTATTAAAATCATATTCACTGCCATGGGCGTAGCCAGGGGGGGGTTCTTGGGGTTCAAACCCCCCCCGAAATGAATTCCCCCCCCCCCGCGGGGGGGGGGGGACGGAATTAAATGACTGATTTTTGCTTTCATTTTGTTTATTTTAAGTGAGATTTTAATACTAAATCATCACTTACCACAGCACAGCCAGTCAGTTTTGAGTTCAAAACCCTCTACCAGGGGGTTTTGAGCTTAAATCCCCCTACCAGGGGGTTTTGAGATTTTAAAAACCCCTATCAGGGAGTTTTGAGATACAAATCCCTCTACCAGGGGGCTTTGAGTTTAAAACCCCCTACAGGGAGTTTTGTATTTTAAACCCCCTACCAGAGGTTTTTGCAGTTAAATCCCCCTCTTCTATAAAACAAAACAAAAACAATCCCCAAATTCCAACAGCAAAGTTGAGGAAGATTTTGATTTTAAAACCCCATCCAAAATTTACGATAAACCCCATCTTTAAAAAGCAAATTACACACTCAAAATTCTATGAGCGTAGCCAAAGGGGTTTTAAGTTTAACCCCCCCCCCCTTTCCAGTTGGGGTTTGAAGCTAAAAAGTAGGCTACCTCTTCAATATAAAAAAAGCAAATTACACACTATAAAATCTATGAGCGTAGCCAAAGGGGTTTTGAGTTTAAATCACCTCCTCCAGATGGCTTTTTCTTTAAAGTTGAAAACCCCTCCAGATGGTTTTGAGTTTAAAATTCCCCTACAGAGCGTTTAGAGTTGAAAACCTCTCTCTTCAATATTATTTTAAAGCAAACTACAGTCACCAAATTCTATGATCGTAGCTAAATGGGGTTTTGAATTAAAAACAAAACAAAAAAAAAACAGAGATTCTTTAGTTTAAAACCCCTCAACAGATGATTTGACGAAAAAACTTTCCTTTTCGATATAAAATCTAAAGCGAAATACAGGCTTGTAATTCCAAGAGCGTAGTCAAGAAAGGTTACAAATTTCTACCAGTGGCTTGCGCTCCATTAATAAAGTGTGAATAGTCTTCTGCCGAAATTGAAAATCATTAATGTGTCTCAACAAAGATGACTAAGACAGATTTTAAGAGTCAGTCATAGAGATCGGGTCTAAAGCAAAGAAATCATATGCCGAACTGGGAGTCGAATCCTTAGTAAGGTTGTGACAGAGCGTCGCATGAGGTTTTGCGGGACATGTTTTCCGACAAAATGAATTACGCAAAATAAGAGTTGTGGAAACAGCTTGCCGGAAAATGCGCCGAACGGCGCGAGAGGGTCTAAGTCAGTAAGAATAGCACATTAGGTTTTTGAAATAAAACTTTTTAATAGCAAGATAATGCACTGTAGATACCTCAGAATATGCATTTTGTTGGCTTTCAACACCAGAAATAGTGCTCGGCGGCGGGGCTTCGCCCCGCGCTGGGGGAGCGCTGCGAACTCCCCCAGACTCCCTTGCTAGCAAGGGCGGGGAGTCTACAATAAACAATAAACGTCTTCCGAAAGGGTCAGAATGTAATAAAGATTAATTATGTACACACACACACACACATATATATATATATATATATATATATATATATATATATATATATATATATATATATATATATATATATATATATATATATATATATATATATATATATATAAATAATTTTTTTTCCGCGGGTGGGGGGGGGGGGGAGGTGGAACCCCCCCCCCCCCCAAACCCTCCCCGAAAAAAAATCCTGGCTACGCCCATGTTCACTGCAATATATTTGAACTCTTAAAAACCATTTCTATAGCCTCGAGTGGTAATGACATGCTAAAAAAAATGACATCCATATATCTGCAAGTGCAAATATATTTTTCAATGACTAGTTATACGACAAAATGTAAAATCTCCCCGAGAATGTTCTTTCAATTGGTTTGAATGTGGCTCCCTCCGGCATTGGGTGTAATATCTTTTAAATCAGTAAGTTTTATTGTTTTAAAAACTACACGCTAGAAACAAATCACTATATTAAAACATCTCATGTATACATCTTATACAGCTATTATTCATATTAGATATTTTTTAAAAAGGAATAGCCCTCCCCATTCCCCACTTTTGTCTTCCTTAAAATCCACCCGCCAAAATGCTAGTCCGACGGGTCCAGTCTCTCTTGTAACTAAGTTGTAACATATATATATTATAATATATAGTAGATAGTATAGTAAATTTCCCCTTTCAGACCTTGTGGTCTATAGGGCAGATGAAGTAAAAGTCGTCTGTTTCTTAGGCCTACGGTTAACGAGGGTGTCATGTGGCCAGCACAACGACCAACCGCCTTTACTTTTCCCCAACTAATGTCAGGTACCCCTTAGAGCTGGGTGGACTCAGAGGCGCCCGAAGATCCCGAAATAAAAATCCCAGTCTTCACTAGGATTCGAACCTCGGACCTCGGTCAGCCACCGCGCCTCCATATTATAATATATAATAACCATATTTCTTCTGTCCAAGTTCTGGCTTTATCTTCTCTCCTCTCTCTTCTCTCCTCTCTCTTCTCTCCTCTCTTCTCTCCGCATGACAATAGGATTGTACTATCTACGATGCTTGCATACTATAGTATAAAAGGTATAGAACAAACAAGTAATATTCAATGGATTAGTTTCATTCAGAAAGTTAAGCAGAATGTGCCTGGTTTGAGTCCTGGTATTGTCCTTGGTTAGAGTCCTCGTAATGTCCTTGGTTTGAGTCCTGGTAATGTCATTGGTTTGAGTCCTGGTAATGTCGTTGGTTTGAGTCCTGGTAATGTCCTTGGTTTGAGTCCTGTTAATGTCCTTGGTTTGAGTCCTGATAATGTCCTTCGTTTGAACCATGATGTATTGTTTTTAGTTACATTTACCAATTTGTCGGGTTCTGCCAGCACTTTGAGCTCTATCAAATGTCTTTGGAAGAGTTTAGTCAGCTCTTTGGTCGCACACTACGTAAAACCATTCGCTAGCCGCAGTCAAAAGAAACTCTTGTCATTTGTAGAATAAAAAATGTAAATGCTAATTATTGACTTTATTGGATAAAAGAATTCTTAATATTCTTGCATGCACTCTAAACAGAATATAAGACATTTTTGTATTCTGTTCATATTTCTATACTAAAGCCAAACGTCGTCCTGCTGGAGTTGTGAGACTGCACTGGGTGACTTAAGTCTTTCCTAAGCTCTTTAAACCAAATCTCCTGGGGTGAGACTTTTTTTTTACTCGCCAACTCAGCGCCCCCCCCCTCCTTGCTATCCCTCCCTGGCGCCCTCGCCAACAGATGCTTGTGATTTAGCAGCTTTGTGAAGGGGGAGCACCCCCGGTGCTGCTGTTCATGTCACTGCCCAGTGTAGCCCTTTGTGGATCAGGCACTGGAAACAGCCGTCCTCAACACAATCAATAGATCCAGGAAATAAGGTCTAGAACACTAGCCTGGGTCACCACAAGCATGACGCCTTGAGCTTGTATATGTTTGGGAGAGAAAGAGAGGGAGAGAGAGTGAGAAAGAGAGAGAAATAGTGTGAATGAAGAAATTATTCTTTCCTCATTTCGATAATCGCTACAGCAAGGGCCCCCCAATATGCCATTTCGGACCCATTGATAATTAACATACAACACGCTATGTCCAGGGTGGTTCCTTTTGTTTTTACTCTTAGATATTTTTCTCTTTCTCTGATAGCAATTTGTCATCACGGAATGAAGTCTCTTAGACTCACGTGTCTCTCTCCGTTCATGACAGGGGGGGGGGGGGGTATCTGAAGTTGTGTTTGTCTGCCTGTAAGTGTTGGTATATATAAAAAGAGTGTGCGTTCTTTATCACGTGACCTACCAAACGGAAGTGCGTTCTAATTTGCAGAAAGTTTAAACAGATTATTTTGGGGCATCCGTCCTGCACGGTGAGGGAAAGGCTGATAGAAAATTATAAAAATGAACGCTTTTAGGAATATATGAACTTATTTCATTTTTTTCTTATTTAACAAAAAAAATCTGATTTCATCTGCGGTGAGTTTAATGTGAGTTAGAAATCTTAAAGTTTTTTTTAAGGAGGCGATCAGGCAAAAATAATATCATCTCTTATGTAAATAAAATTATATTTGTTCACCAAAAGAAAAAAAAATCTAAATTTATTACAATAAAACAGCAACCAAGTTTTAAATAAATAGTGGGGGAACATTAAATATACATTGATATTTGATTTACAACTTGTTCATCCTCATGGAGTTCTATGTTTACTGCGAAGCTTCATAAGATCTATGCACATTTTGTGTGATGATACATAGGCTAGTGCTTCATTGAAATCAACGATACATAGGCTAGTGTTCCATTCAAATTAACGATATTTAATCTAGTGCTCCATCAGAATCGTAGGCTAGTGTTCCATTCAAATTAACTATATTTTGGCTAGTTTTCCATTGAAATACACTATACATAGGCTAGTGCTCCATCAGAATCATCGATTCATAGGCTAGTGCTCCATTAAAATCAACAATTCATAGGTTTGTGCTTCATTAAAATTAACGATATATAGGCTAGTGCTGCATTAAAATTAAACGATTCATAGGCTAGTGCTCCATTACAATCAACAATACTTAGGCTAGTGCACCATTGATTGCAACGAACATCTGGCCAAGTATTCACTCAGCATCTATTATTAAAGAATGCATTTTGTTGAAATTAAAATAGGGAGTTCAGATATTGTTAGCTTGTTTGTTTTTTTATTTCCACGAATATTCATATCACTCTTCCACTCAACACGTTTGATGTTCATTTGTATGTTATGCGTTTAGATTTGAATCTTTAGTAATACAAAAGGGGCTAATCCTCGTACCTCGCTCCCTATTGTCAGAACCTAACCCCCTGGTGAATGAAAATTAGATACAACTCTTTATTTTGTAGGATTTCCTCCCTTTTAGTGTGTCTTGGTCTGGGGTGAGGGGGGCCTAAGACAATATGTTTATTGAACAAAATTCAAAACTGCGGCTTTGATGTCCTTTTTTATCTTTCACGTGACGCCTGCTACCGGAAGTGATGTCAATCCCCCTATCCAAGACAAAACACACAGTTCAACGTGGCCGTGGCCAGGAGCGAGTCAGTCAACGATTGAAAGACGTCTTTCCGGATCAATAGAGAACAAGGTCCTATCTGGTGACCCCAGCATGCCATTACTGGGTTTCAGACCTGTGCGTGTGTGTGTTTTTTTTTATGTGTGTGCGAGAGAGTGAGAGTGAGTAAATGCCGTCTCACGTGTGTCTTTGAGTGAGTGGAGCTGTCGGGTGGTCATTTGTCACGGTGGGCGTGGCACAGGTGGAGGGATCAACGGGCAGGAACTAATATGTGTGCCTTAGTGTTAGAGATTATTGTGATAGATGTGGACAATGTTTTCACTGCGTTTGACGTCATCAACAACCTCTCCCCCCACAACCAAGCATCCCTGTGTGCTAGCTCGCTCTCACATGCGTGATAGTCTAATGTGACATTATCATCTTGTCAATAAATTCTAATGACTAAAGTAACATATTAGATCTTGACTAATGTGATCAAATTAATGACCTGTTCATTCATTTTGGTTTGTCACATTTTTTTTTTTGCTGTTGCGCTGGTCGCCGTCCAACAAACTAACTTCATCCTTTAGTTGGGGGGGGGGGAGGGGGGAGGGTATGGAACAATGTCTCTTGTACTATTTTTTAACTCAATTTAATTAGTTTGCGTTATATGATTACAAATTGCCAGATATTCAGTTTTGGTATTTCAGTTATATATTTTAATTGTCAAAAAATATTTTTAATGGCATTCGTTTCTAGTTCCTATAGATAGGTTGAGTCCTACACCAATAGTTTAATAGAGGCATTGTGTGTTACATGATCAGTGTTTCTTTTATTTGTTTTGTATAACGGCCTCTCGAAGAACGGTGCGTGGATAGTAACATTGTTGCTGGCTACCCTCCCCGCCAGTGCAACGGACAAGGTCCTTAGCTACCCTGACGGGTTTCGATTAACTAGTGGCCTAATCGTCTCCTCTAACGACCAGATTCATCCCTGCGCATCGTTGAATTTCAGAAGTGTTACCCAGTAGGTAATGTCCTGGCTGGTAAGTCTGTCCCAGCCCCTGCATAATCCTAATGCCTCCTCCGCATGGCTAGCAAGAGCTAAGGATTCTTACAGTGACACTAAAACAGGAGTGGTTTGTTTCAACGCTTCAAACTGGTTTGTACTAGTGTTGCATTGATATTCAAATTCTATTTTAAACACTAAGGTGAATAAAAAATGGACATGGAATATGTTCAAACCAGTCCATAGTACATGCTGGACAGCGCTTTGATCATTCTAGTTGAGGAGAACGACGACAAGATTGTTCAGGCCCATATTGCCACACTCTCGGAGAGGGCGGCGACTTGTATAGGGCTTAAGAAGCAGTGACCAGCAGCCGTGCTAAATGAAATGACATGGTCTTAATGGGACAATATTGATTGTCCGTGGAATCTTGAGCCAGTCACTCTCTGATGAGTGTGTCTGCTTCGCTGTAAGAGAAAGATGCCGCTTTGTTTGTTTAATAAGTTTCGAGCGTTCTCTCAGCAGTGAAGATTGTTACGCCCTAGCCCCAGACCACCTGTAGGATGGATCACACTTCTCTATGGCATTACGATTTTAAAATATGTTTAGTAAATGAGGTAGGGGGAGTAACCTACACAGTGGCTGGTGTGTACTTATTTGAAGAGAAGTGATTATCTATGCCAGTGTTCCGCAAGGCCTGAATTGATGTTCAGATCTTCGCGTTTCCGTGCCAAAGTTCAATTCAACAATTGCTTCCTTGAAATAAAGAAGACAGTCAAGACTTTGTACTGCAAATAAGATTTAATTTTTGTCCTGGATGTTAGTAAGATGTTCGTCTATCTTGAGATGTTGGATGTTGTTTTCTTGTTGAGATTGATGTTGAGGCTTGATGCAACTGGTTCAATGTTTAAATGTGATTCACTTTTGATCTAGTTCTCGTGATATTTATTTCTCTAACCAACTCTCGTGTCCAACCTTTATTCACTCACCTGTCTGTCTCACCTCTCTAACCAACTCTCGTGTCCAACTTTTATTCACTCACCTGTCTGTCTCACCTCTCTAACCAACTCTCGTGTCCAACTTTTATTCACTCACCTGTCTGTCTCACCTCTCTAACCAACTCTCGTGTCCAACTTTTATTCACTCACCTGTCTGTCTCACCTCCCTAACCAACTCTCGTGTCCAACTTTTATTCACTCACCTGTCTGTCTCACCTCTCTAACCAACTCTCGTGTCCAACTTTTATTCACTCACCTGTCTGTCTCACCTCTCTAACCAACTCTCGTGTCCAACTTTTATTCACTCACCTGTCTGTCTCACCTCTCTAACCAACTCTAGTGTCCAACTTTTATTCACTCACCTGTCTGTCTCACCTCTCTAACCAACTCTCGTGTCCAACTTTTATTCACTCACCTGTCTGTCTCACCTCTCTAACCAACTCTCGTGTCCAACTTTTATTCACTCACCTGTCTGTCTCACCTCTCTAACCAACTCTAGTGTCCAACTTTTATTCACTCACCTGTCTGTCTCACCTCTCTAACCAACTCTCGTGTCCAACTTTTATTCACTCACCTGTCTGTCTCACCTCTCTAACCAACTCTAGTGTCCAACTTTTATTCACTCACCTGTCTGTCTCACCTCTCTAACCAACTCTCGTGTCCAACTTTTATTCACTCACCTGTCTGTCTCACCTCCCTAACCAACTCTAGTGTCCAACTTTTATTCACTCACCTGTCTGTCTCACCTCTCTAACCAACTCTCGTGTTACAGTTTCTCTTTTTTTGTCTCTTTTCTCCGCTGCTACACTCTTTTTTTTCTCCGTCTCTTATTTCTTTCTCTAACTCGTTTTCTTTCACTATCCGTCTGTCTCTTCTTCCCCTCTGTCTTCTTCTCACTCTCTGTCTCTGTCTCTCTCTCTTTCTCTCTCTTTTTCTCTCTCTCTCTCTTTCTCTCTCTCTCTCTCTCTCTCTCTCTCTCTTTCTCTCTCTCTTTCTTTCTCTCTCTCTCTCTTTCTCTCTCTCTCTTTCTCTCTCTCTTTCTCTCTCTCTCTCTCTCTCTCTGTCTCTCTCTCTCTCTCTCTCTCTCTCTCTAATCACATTCTTCCTTTCTTTTTTTCTCGTCTGTATTTCTATTACCTCTATTTATTTAAACAGTTTCTCACGTTGAAAATAAAAAATGAATTATTTTTTTTAAATTTCAGAATTGATTGTTATAATATTATCATTGAAAAAAAAATTAAGTGCTTCAGCGACAATAGCGAGTGGAAACAAAAATAAATATTGGCCTCAGAATGTCTAATGCAGCCTCTAGTTATTCTAGTAATTAGTGCTCATTAATTTTGAATACAGCACAGTTTTCTTTCACATTGCACAGTCTATTTGGGGCGATGCTGGTCTGTCTTGCGAAGGTTGTCTTTCCTTTGTGCAGTCCAGCAGTCGGAATAATGGTAGCGGTTGAGCATTCAGATTGTGAGAAGCGGCCCTCATTCTCCAGGGGCATTGTGTTCGTCTGGAAGAAATGACGTGACTAGGTCCTAGTGGAAGAGCCCTGTTTTAGCCTTAGAAGATGAAGATTTTATTTTTTTGGTAAAAGAAGTTAGCACATGTTTATATTAAAGAGCGATGCAGAAAAGATTATTATATAAATCCAAGATACAATGCTGAAAGAAAGAATGATAGCGTAATCTGTATGCATTAGACTTAAGACTTATTACTTTTGTTTGGTGTGAAGCAGATTATCTAAGTCGAACGAGAAACTCGTCTTCTGTTACATTTTAGCGACAACCAATTAAAAAAAACAAAACTTTTTGTTATATATATTGAGGATGCTCACTTTTACTCTTCCGAACATTCTTGTAGAGGGCACAGTCTTCCAACACAAAACAGCCTTCCAAGACCCTTCATAGAATGTCTAAAGAGTTGGGATTGAAATCCTTGTTACTCTTGGCTAAAAGAAAGGATTTAGACCGATGACCAGGAAGAAGAGAATGTCCGAAGGTCCCACACCAAACAGATGATGGTTATCCATGGTGTTCAAAACGTCACGGTCTGGGGGTCAAATAAAGTTCAGAGACGTGCGTCACGTACAATAATACAACATGTCAACGTAGAGGTATCTTTCATAGAGGTAACTTTGATAGAGGTATCTATCTTTGATAGAGGTATCTTGAAAGAGATATCTTTGATAGAGATCTCTATGATAGAAGTATTGTTTCCGCTCGTTCTCTGGTAATGCCTTTGCCTGGTAATGATAGGCAATCTTACAACAAGTGATGTATATTATCCGGAGGTCGCTTTTTTACATACATTATTGAAACAGCAACGAGGTCATTAAGGCTCTTGATAATAATTTTAAATCCCAAAGCTGCATTCCCTGAGTGTATTTTACCAGATTAGTTCAATTCGTTCACATCTATTGAATATGTCTCTATTTAATGTTTTGCAGGTAATTCGTCAATAAACTGTATGATGTTGTAACACTTTGTAACAATCCTATACCATCTTAATATTTCAATGAAAGTGTAATAGAAGCTCTGGAACGAAAATAAAGGACGATAAAGTCCGATAGATCTTTAGAAGAATGTTTTTTTTTATTTAATCATAATCATAATAAGAAGAAAAGAGTCAAATCTAATTGTATGTGATATTTGATAGTCTAGGTATTGTGTAATTAAATCGAAGACTTTGGGTTGCTTTTTTTTTACAATCATCATTAAATGTAATTTAATATTTAGATCCAAAAAAAAATAGATGTATTCTATATCTATACATTGGGACATCAATAGTTTGTATATTATGACTTGAAGATCTCAAGATCTGTGTGTTTCGCTGATCTCAGAGCAGTTCAATAGATCCAGTAATATTTTGTACCAGATAAGATAAGATAAGAGATAAGATAATTTTTTAATGGTCCAATCAAATGGAAATTCAGTTTGAAATTCAGATCTTGTCTCAGTGGATTCATTTTTATGAACAGCTTATCTCTTTGTGTCTTATGTACAAGGCAAGACTGTTTCCCCTGTGTGTCAGCCACGCCTGGCATTAGAGCACAACTGAACAACTCGGCGGATGTCCCATTTTGGCCAACGGACTATTTTGGCCACTCTGTAATTTACACAGAACTATTTGGCCACTCTGTAACTTACACAGAACTATTGGGCCACTCTGTAAGTTACACAGAACTATTGGCCACTCTGTAAGTTACACAGAACTATTGTGCCACTCTGTAAGTTACACAGAACTATTGTGCCACTCTGTAAGTTACACAGAACTATTGGGCCACTCTGTAAGTAACACAGAACTATTGGGCCACTCTGTAAGTTACACAGAACTATTGGGCCACTCTGTAAGTAACACAGAACTATTGGGCCACTCTGTAAGTAACACAGAACTATTGTGCCACTCTGTAAGTTACAAAGAACTATTGGACCACTCTGTAAGTAACACAGAACTATTGGGCCACTCTGTAAGTAACACAGAACTATTGTGCCACTCTGTAAGTTACACAGAACTATTGGGCCACTCTGTAAGTTACACAGAACTATTGGGCCACTCTGTAAGTAACACAGAACTATTGGGCCACTCTGTAAGTTACACAGAACTATTGGGCCACTCTGTAAGTAACACAGAACTATTGGGCCACTCTGTAAGTAACACAGAACTATTGGGCCACTCTGTAAGTTACACAAAACTATTGTGCCACTCTGTAAGTAACACAGAACTATTGGGCCACTCTGTAAGTAACACAGAACTATTGTGCCACTCTGTAAGTTACACAGAACTATTGGGCCACTCTGTAAGTAACACAGAACTATTGGGCCACTCTGTGACGTCGCAGACCAAGTGTTGACATCAAGCAGCTGACGTTGTAATTTATACACTGAAGAGAATTGGGAGAGGTGAAGGAGAGTGGAAGAGAGAGCGAGAGAGAGGGGGGGGGGGCGCTGAAGGCGAGGTGAGACATCAGGAGTCCCCTGGTTGTCGCGGACAATCTTGAGACGCCCGCCCATGGGGACTTGTTCCAACTTCATTTAGGATGTGTTACTTTAATGTGTGTATCAGACTGACATTGGTGTATCTGAGTTTTCTTTTCTGAACTTGGTCTGTGTCATGTCTGAAGAAATATATGGCAGTGTGTATTAACGTCTTAGCAAACGTGTATCTGTGTATGGTAACACTTTGTTTTTGTCTATGGTAATTGTGTATGGTAACACTTTGTTTTTGTCTATGGCATTTGTGTATGGTAACACTTTGTTTTTGTCTATGGCATTTGTGTATGGTAACACTTTGTTTTTGTCTATGGTATTTGTGTATGGTAACACTTTGTTTTTGTCTATGACATTTGTGTATGGTAACACTTTGTTTTTGTCTATGGCATTTGTGTATGGTAACACTTTGTTTTTGTCTATGGCATTTGTGTATGGTAACGCTTTGTTTTTGTCTATAGTATTTGTGTATGGTAACACTTTGTTTTTGTCTTAGTACAGTAGTAGTTGTGCCTAACACTTGTTTTGTCTTGACATTTGTGTGTGAATGTGATATAATGGTGTGCTCCAGTCTAGCTGTGTGTGTACGTGATATAATGGTGTGCTCCCATCTAGCTGTGTGTGAATGTGATATAATGGTGTGCTCCCGTCTAGCTGTGTGTGTACGTGATATAATGGTGTGCTCCCGTCTAGCTGTGTGTGAACGTGATATAATGGTGTGCTCCCGTCTAGCTGTGTGTGTACGTGATATAATGGTGTGCTCCCGTCTAGCTGTGTGTGAACGTGATATAATGGTGTGCTCCCGTCTAGCTGTGTGTGAATGTGATATAATGGTGTGCTCCCGTCTAGCTGTGAGTGAACGTGATATAATGGTGTGCTCCAGTCTGGCTGTGTGTGAATGTGATATAATGGTGTGCTCCCGTCTAGCTGAGTGTAAATGTGATATAATGGTGTGCCCCCGTCTAGCTGTGTGTGAATGTGATATAATGGTGTGCCCCCGTCTAGCTGTGTGTGAATGTGATATAATGGTGTGCTCCAGTCTAGCTGTGTGTGTACGTGATATAATGGTGTGCTCCCATCTAGCTGTGTGTGTACGTGATATAATGGTGTGCTCCCGTCTAGCTGTGTGTGAATGTGATATAACGGTGTGCTCCAGTCTAGCTGTGTGTGTACGTGATATAACGGTGTGCTCCCGTCTAGCTGTGTGTGAATGTGATATAATGGTGTGCTCCAGTCTGGCTGTGTGTGTACGTGATATAATGGTGTGCTCACGTCTAGCTGTGTGTGAATGTGATATAATGGTGTGCTCCAGTCTGGCTGTGTGTGTACGTGATATAATGGTGTGCTCCCATCTAGCTGTGTGTGTACGTGATATAATGGTGTGCCTCCGTCTAGCTGTGAGTGTACGTGATATAATGGTGTGCTCCAGTCTGGCTGTGTGTGTACGTGATATAATGGTGTGCCTCCGTCTAGCTGTGAGTGTACGTGATATAATGGTGTGCCCCCGTCTAGCTGTGTGTGTACGTGATATAATGGTGTGCTCCAGTGTGTGAAAGAAGCTGATATCCTGTGATATCTTTTAATGTACAAGTTTAGGTCTAGGGTCTACAATTCTTGCCTTTCAAAAGTCATTTTACTTTCTGAGACTTTCACGGAACCTTCCCGTCTCTTGAAACTTTCAACTGCCAGAAACACCGACTTCCATGTTAGGCAATGCCGATTTTAAAGTCACGTGGTCATACCGTCAGAAGCATTTTGGCTTACACGGTGCTTAGCAGATCATTAACAGGCTTCAGAAGGTGCAAACAAATTACTTACAAGTACATGTCAACTACTGTGTATATTTTAGCCGTACGGTCAATTCTAGCCATCTGAAATGTTCACAATATTGAGATCCACTGTGTACAAGGCTTTTTTTTTTTGTCGCGAGCTTGTCATCCCAGATGTGTGGGCGCTCCGTTATTGATCGGAACTATTTCAGCGGAAGCAAGGCACACGAGTTGTGCGACTCTAGGGTCAAGACTCGCAAGAATGACCACCAGAAAGCTGGCACTTCTTTTCTTGTTAGGTGTAAATATGTTGAGTTGGCAACTCTGAGACACACTGCCTCTCTTGTGGTTTTTATTTGGCACACTGTGTCGTCATAATCAACAGTATCCTGTGTGTCTACACACACGAAAAGAAGAATATTGATTTCATTCATTTCGAATTCATTGATAATCATGTGATCAACCCTGCAGTTTTTTTTTTTTTGTTTTTTTTTTATATTTTCAACGTTAAACTTGATTTACTGAGTGAATATCAATAAGATGTAACTTTTGAACAATAAAGGAAATAGCTTGTAAAAAAAAAGAATATTATAATTCTAATATAAAATCTATTTGACAAAAACGTGCCAAAAATATGCAGATACGTGAGGCTAATGTCCTATCTTTCTTGAGATACATTTTTTAAAGGCAGCTATTTAGTATGAATATATGTGAAATATAGGCCTATTTCATCAATTAAACAAATTAAACAAAGTCTTTTTGGAACAAATTTTAAAAGAAATATGTTCCACTGACAGACATAAAAAGATAACGCGCACGCGCATGATACATATGTAGGTCTAAAAGCAATTAACTTTAGCATATAATGCACTCAAATGAATCACATTACAAGTAATTATGTACATGTTTTATTAAAAGGGAAACTAAATATATATTTGACAGAATAGAATTACTGAAATGTTGACAGTAAAAGTATATACTAACATTTTTTAAACATATTTTATATACTAAATCGTTCATGTATCAGTAGGCCTACACTAAATTATATTAATCATGGATATCAATTTTTGTAACAAAAATAATTTAAACATTATTGCCATCATTCTGTTTGATGTATAAATGTGTTCGTCAATGAAGTTTGTCACTAAATACAAACAGGTATGGATGAACTCATCAAAAAGACAAAAAAAAATGTCATTTTTTCTATTTGAGCTTTAGATCTGGTTCTCTTTTGTGTGATAGCTTTGTGTTAACACTTGATTAGAATGATGGTCCAACGTATACGTAAATAAAAAGGTGTGGCATCAAATGGCTTCCTAAGAGAGTTCATGACTAGCAACACTGTGCCAGGATTCTTTTGTTCTCACACTTTCATATTATCTGCGGAGTTGTCTTTCTTGTCAGATGTATGCCTAAAATAGATTCACTTTCTGGCGGTGTCGTGTGTGGCTATTGAATCTCTTCTGAAACAATTGAAAGAGAAATGTACTCTATTCTTGTGACTACTTCTGTGGCATCATGACACTGAGCAGCGTGACACTCAAAGCAATGAATGCAGAAAGATATCTCTACTGGTGTTATTTTTTGTATCAGTTACTAACAGGATTAAGCTTTAGGCTGCTACACGGATTGGGAGTGTGAAACGTAGTCGGACATGTATTATGACATGTGTTGTGTCACATGTATTATGACTCATATTTTGTGACCTTTTTGTGACATGGTGACATCCTCAGGTGTCTGCCAGCAACGATTCCTTGAGGGTCTGTAAAGCCCAGCTGGGTGCACTAGTAGAACATAGACTAGAACATGAAGTCAGTTTCGCCCTTAAAAATTCGCTGTACCAACACTGAGGTTATATTTTTACCGTATTTCAGGAGTGAGGAGCCAGCAGCCACTAACATGGACATCTCGACTGGTCACATCGTACTGGTAAGTCTATTCTGTGGTCACTTCTGACCAAGTTTTCTGTTTAGTGTCACAGTTCGCAGACTTGGTCAGTTAATTGTGTTTTCTGTCAACTAGTTTGATGTTGTTTATTACTTACTTAGTCCGTCAATCAAATATAGTTTTGTCAATAAATTGAGTTTAATGTCAATGTAATTATTGTAATTAGCTAATTGACGATTCTCTAAGCATGTTGATTTTGTGTTTACTTTTTGTCAATTTATTCAGCTTGTGACAATCTAAAACATTTCTGTTTGAGATTTTTATTGTTTTATTTATTGAGGGTTTTTTTTTTTTTTTGGGGGGGGGGGTTGTTAGGATATTTAGTGGTTCTCTTTCGGTCAATATATTTTTGTCAGATTTTTTAAATTTAGTTTTTGCTTTTGTTGTTGTTTTTTCGGTCAATGTATTTAGACATTTGTCAAAGCTTAATTTCAACTGATCATCTCACTCTGTCTGTCTGGTACAATTTTTGATCAAGTTGAAACTTCGCACAATTATTTGTTGGCCCTAACAAAACATGAATCAATAAAAACAAAATAACTAATTAATTTATTAATTAGTGTGAATTAATCAATTTAGTTTATTTAGAAAAGGAAGATAAAACTTGCAGTATTTAGACCAATATCAGTAAATGTCGTGTTCTTTCCTTCATACAATTTTTTTTTGTTTTTTTTTTAGTATTTTTTTATACTTTGCTTTTTTGTCAATGTATTTTCTTTTTTGTCAATGCATTTTCTTTTTTGTCAATGTATTTTCTTTTTTGTCAATGTATTTTCTTTTTTTGTCAATGTATTTTCTTTTTTTGTCAATGTATTTTCTTGTTTGTCAATGTATTTTCTTTTTTTGAATGTATTTTCTTTTTTTGTCAATGTATTTTCTTTTTTTGTCAATGTATTTTCTTGTTTGTCAATGTATTTTCTTTTTTTGTCAATGTATTTTCTTTTTTTGTCAATGTATTTACTTTTTGTCAATGTATTTTCTTTTTTTGTCAATGTATTTTCTTGTTTGTCAATGTATTTTCTTTTTTTGTCAATGTATTTTCTTGTTTGTCAATGTAATTTCTTTTTTTGTCAATGTATTTTCTTGTTTGTCAATGTATTTTCTTTTTTTGTCAATGTATTTACTTTTTTGTCAATGTATTTACTTTTTTGTCAATGTATTTTCTTGTGTGTCAATGCCTGTCTTGATGAATACAGTTTTGAGTTTCTCCTGAATGTGGGACACGTGAACGAAAAAAAAAAACTACAACGTTTACAGGAGTTAAATTCATCTAGTCAGCTGACAATGGAAGCTTCGTCTGATTGGACAGATAACCATTGTCCTCCGATCACGCGGTCTCCGGGTCGATATGCTACAAACGACCACTATCTCGTTCGACATATTCACTGGATGGGCTCTCTCCAGATGCGAGGAAGTAATTAAAATCTAGTTATCGAATTGCCTGGAAACTGAAAGGCACACAACTTAAAGACAGGCATTGCTTTAATCAGGTTTACATCCGCCCAGCGTAAGGATACATCTTGATAAGATGAAGCAGAAATAGACTTGCCAATGTTTAATTTTCCCGCCTCTTGGTTTAGTTTAAACCTGTATTTCTCCGTGAAATAAAATATGTTTTGCGCCTTTTTTTTTAAACAATTCTTCCCAGAAGCAAAATATGCATTCATGTGTTTGGCTTTCATTTTCTATCGACAAGTGTTAGGACACGATTAGAAATTTGGCGCGAAAAGTTGTTTGTTTCATTAACGAGTTAAAATTTTACCTTGGCGACATGACGTAACAAATGAAAAAACAAGACTAGAATTTGGGGTGGAGCGAAAGTAAACACAGAATCGTTTTGGTGAGCTTAGCGAGAGACTGGGGTTTTGTTCTCTGATATTTAGATATTTAGCCAAACGACATACGACGGTTCCCTTCTCTACGTATTAAACGCAGTAGTCGACATCTTTCATCAGCGTCGAATACTATTTGGTTATTAAAGTTCATCCCAAAACACGACACCGTTCGGAGGCGCCCAACACAAGAATTTAATGTTCCTGTTTTCAGGTCATGGTTTTCTACATTGATAGTTAAATTAGCTGGAGCCATAATGATGACCTATAGGCCTGCGATGTCATAAAGGAATCTCGTTCTTCAAAGTAGCTCTATATCACTGAGGAGACGTTTCTGTATCATTCTGTTGTCATGACGAGCTAATATACACACCACTGGATTAGTTTCGTGTTTGATTGGTTTAGTAAAACACTGAGCGATGCATTGCTGGGGTAGTCATTGTTTTATTTATTGTTACAAAGGTCGCGGGATACACATTTGAGACCAAAAGAAAATCCACTGTCGGTGACAGACGAAAAGAGAACATTAATCGACCATCGCCGGACAATGGTTAAGTCTGCGCTGGTGGTGACAAAAGATGCCGGTCGCCACGTGAAATACTGTATGCCTTACTATTCATATCTTATTATTTTTTACATCACTTAGAAAGTAAGCCTCTAAGGGCTGTATATTCTAAGCCTATAAACTATAGGGGAAAATCTGACAAGCGAAAGAGCGTAGAGGTGTGTGTAGTAACCTTTGTAATAGGAGGAACAGTTCCTTTATAGTGTTTACACCCAAAAGCTTTCAACTATTTGTATCCGCCCATTACGAAGTGTGTAATTTTATTTAACTAATGAGTCTGTTGTGCTTTAGAATCTATGAAAATAACAAAATGGTGGTGCACCATTGTTTGGAGTGTGCACTGATACCATTAAATACATCATATTAATTTTTTAAAGTATAAAATAGGACAAGTATTGGTACATTTACTTCTCTATGAAAGTCTGGCTTACTTTATATTTACCTATCAGACGTCCAATGAAGTCTAACGCTAAGTCGTTGTGTTGTTTATGTAATGCATGTGTCGTTGTGTTGTTTATGTAATGCATGTGTCGTTGTGTTGTTTATGTAATGCATGTGTCATTGTGTTGTTTATGTAATGCATGTGTCGTTGTGTTGAAACATGGTCTCTGATGTGAAGTATGCTCCACTAAGGTCGTGCTCCTTGAAAGAATGTAACATTGCTAGAGGTATGTGTTGCTTATAAAACAAACAAAATATTTATTTGAAAAAAAAAGCTTATATAAGGAAAAAAAACGTAAATAATCACTGCCATATCTTCATACTGTAGAAATAAGCTCCCTTTTCTAAAAAATAACAAAATAATTAATTAAGACTAATGGATTAACTAATTAGTTAATTTTTTAAATTGATTCATGCATTATCATCGACTATAGATAATAATGCAAACTTTCAACTTGATCTGAGAATGGGAAGTGGGAGAAAGAACGTGTACGGAACGTAATTATAGGAAATAACTCCATATATACAGCCACATTTCTCAATAAGTAGCATTTATTTCCCTTTTTCGATACCAAACAATATAATTAATTAACAATAGTTAATTATCTAATCTGCATTTTTATTTTTGAAGTATCGTTAGTTACAACAAATAATTGCGTAAACTGGATCCAAGAATTGAAGTGTGAGAATAAGATCTAGCATGAGATGGAACGTGTTAGTGTATTGTGATTGCATTGTATCACATAGAGAGGGACATGATATGCATAAACCTTTGCATAATTATGTAATAGGAAATAATATAATTTGGTCCTACATATGCTCATAGAAATTATGCAACTTTGGCAAAGTAATGAAAGAATGTAACTTACGCAGAGTTATGTTTCTTTAAAGAATGTAACTTACGCAGAGTTATGTTTCTTTAAAGAATGTAACTTACGCAGAGTTATGTTTCTTTAAAGACTGTAATTCTCCTCAATACCCTAGCGCTAAATTGAAGTCTTGTGTTTGAACAGTGTTGACTCTGACTCTGTCAAAAGACTGCTTATGAATTGTTAATCTTCTGCTGTTAATCCCCTTTCCATACAAACACACATGAGTGATAGCAAGGGACACACACACACATACACAACCATCCCAGAATTTAGCATCGATTCTAATGCCTTCCCCCCCCCCAAACACAAAAATCCTTATTTTATGCTCACTCACACAAACACTTACTCACTCGGATACACACTCACAGTATTACGTCACGTGATTTCAGTTTACTCTCTCCATGTTTGTCTGAACATTTGTTTGGAAGACGAGAAACATTTCAGTCTTCACTGGACACATCTCTGTGGTTCTGTTCAATAGCCAGCGAATCAGAGTCAACATACCAACACATCTCTGTGGCTCTCTTCAATAGCCAGCTAATCAGAGTCAACAGACAAACACATCTCTGTGGCTCTGTTCAATAGCCAGCTAATCAGAGTCAACAGACCAACACATCTCTGTGGCTCTGTTCAATGGTCAGCTAATCAGAGTCAACAGACGAACACATCTCTGTGACTCTGTTCAATGGCCAGCTAATCAGAGTCAACAGACCAACACATCTCTGTGGCTCTGTTCAATAGCCAGCTAATCAGAGTCAACAGACCAACACATCTCTGTGGCTCTGTTCAATAGCCAGCTAATCAGAGTCAACAGACAAACACATCTCTGTGGCTCTGTTCAATGGTCAGCTAATCAGAGTCAACAGACCAACACATCTCTGTGACTCTGTTCAATGGCCAGCTAATCAGAGTCAACAGACCAACACATCTCTGTGGCTCTGTTCAATAGCCAGCTAATCAGAGTCAACAGACCAACACATCTCTGTGGCTCTGTTCAATAGCCAGCTAATCAGAGTCAACAGACCAACACATCTCTGTGGCTCTGTTCAATAGCCAGCTAATCAGAGTCAACAGACCAACACATCTCTGTGGCTCTGTTCAATAGCCAGCTAATCAGAGTCAACAGACAAACACATCTCTGTGACTCTGTTCAATGGCCAGCTATTCAGAGTCAACAGACAAACACATCTCTGTGGCTCTGTTCAATAGCCAGCTAATCAGAGTCAACAGACCAACACATCTCTGTGGCTCTGTTCAATAGCCAGCTAATCAGAGTCAACAGACCAACACATCTCGGCACTGGTTTGGAATAAAGCCCATGCTGCTATTATATATCTCCACCACAAGTACATCCATCAACTGATTAATACTCTAGTGATATACTTTATGCACTAATAACAAATCTAATAAAGGACAAAGCACTACTGACCTCAACTTTTCGCTAAACATTCACAAAAAGACACATTAAGATAGAGACGGAAATGATAGGGGGGGGGGGGTGTTGAAACAAAAATGCTCGTGAGTTAAAGGTTTCATCTGTCGATCTAACTCTGAAGCCAGACATAATATTGTACATTGTCAATCAAAAGCATATGCTTGATACATGCAATCTAGCCTACATGAAGGAAAATAATTAAATAGTTAAACTACAAATCAGTTAATAAAAATCTAAAAACTTTTTAGTGAATATAAATCTAACTTTTAATTACAGAAATTCAAATTTTTCTCTTGCTAATACATTATTGAAAACACAAGATATATATAAAACCAGATTTTAAAATTACATTCCCCGCCATTATAGTCTCGCCATGTGCTTCTCTTTTTTATCCCACAATTCCTTCCTTCGTTTGTGTAAGCCCCGCCCCATGAGTTACCCAGTGTTACACAATACCTTGAATTCGCACACACATTCCATAATGTTAGCAACTAATTTGCTCTAAGTTGTTTCTTTGTTCTCTCCAGGCCTACATGGAAGATCACCTGAAGAACCAAGATCGTCTGGACAGAGAATGGGAAGCTGTCAGTAGCTACGTCGCTGACCCATCCAGCACTAAAGTAGCCCTCGACCAATCCAACATGCGCAAGAATCGTTTTTCAGACATACTTCCTTGTAAGTAGTTCCTGTTAGCTATTTAGCTTGCTTACACCTAAGGAAAAAAAAACCGCGCCAAATATTTGATTTCCTTTTATCTAACGGAAATATTCTGGGTTTGATCCTCCATTTTCATCCGTTCACCACAGTTCAGCCCTTACCACTATAAACATCTAATGTCTTTCAATAGAGACTTTTAAATAATTAACAATTTTATGGATCCTGAGCTCTTAAACTTGTTCATCCTTCATCAAGGTTTATACCTTCGACCGCCGTCATGTTCCCGCCGTCATGTTCCCGCCATCCGTGAGTCTCTCATCTTTCTGCTGTTTTGAAGCCAATGGGAATCCAGATCAATAGAGACTTTAGCCAATGGGTGACGACTGCTTGATCTCTTCCGGTTATAAACGGCATTCACCGTTAAAATTCGTCTGATTTTAGTTTTATGTTATACTGACTATATAAAGCAAACACAAAAAAAAAAAAGTCTCATTAGGTTAGTTCTAATCTTATTCACTCGTTTTAATCATTAATCTTGTTTTTAAGTTATACTTTATGATAAGAAATACAAGTCTATTTTGTGTAAATAGTTAGTTGCAAGAAATAGAATGTTGATTATTACTTATAACAGAAGAAATGAATAAGTTTCTTTGTTTTTTTCTTGACATTGGGTTGCCAGAACTCTCTCTCAAGAGTAACAGACAATATCAGGGATTTCTCTGATCTTGCATTTATATTCATTTTCTTTTGATGGCAGAGTATGTACAGCTAAGTATTTAATAGGGGAAATAATACAGTTTTCACTGTACATCATTTCTCAAATGGTCTTTAGTTTTACTTAGCTCGAAATAACTCTATAGCCGTCTTCAATCGAGGCCTCGCTTTCTTCCGTGCTAGAGTCTTCTGTTAGGCTTTCTCTCGTCATCCTCTGTCGCGTAGACTGTGTTTAGGTCTTCTGTCGCGTAGACTGTTTAGGCCTTCTGTCGCGTAGACTGTGTTTAGCCCTTCTGTTGCGTAGACTGTGTTTAGGCCTTCTGTCGCGTAGAATGTGTTTAGGCCTTCTGTCCCATAGACTGTGTTTAGGCCTTCTGTCGCGTAGACTGTGTTTAGGCCTTCTGTCGCGTATACTGTGTTTATGCCTTCTGCCCCGTAGACTGTGTTTAGGCCTTCTGTCGCGTAGACTGTGTTTATGCCTTCTGTCCCGTAGACTGTGTTTATGTCTTCTGTTGCGTAGACTGTGTTTAGGCCTTCTGTCGCGTAGACTGTGTTTAGGCCTTCTGTCGAGTATACTGTGTTTATGCCTTCTGCCCCGTAGACTGTGTTTAGGCCTTCTGTCGCGTAGACTGTGTTTAGGCCTTCTGTCGCGTAGAATGTGTTTAGGTCTTCTGTCGCGTAGACTGTGTTTAGCCATTCTGTCCCTTAGACTGTGTTTAGGCCTTCTGTCCCATAGACTGTGTTTAAGCCTTCTGTCGCGTAGACTGTGTTTAGGCCTTCTGTCGCGTATACTGTGTTTATGCCTTCTGCCCCGTAGACTGTGTTTAGGCCTTCTGTCGCGTAGACTGTGTTTAGGCCTTCTGTCCCGTAGACTGTGTTTATGTCTTCTGTTGCGTAGACTGTGTTTAGGCCTTCTGTCCCGCATACTGTGTTTAGGCCTTCTGTCGCGTAGACTGTGTTTAGGCCTTCTGTCGCCTTCCTCCGTCCCACAGTCTGTGTTTAGGCTTGTCGTTGATTTCAAAGGCCCCCTATGCTGTTCTTTTTTCTAAAATCGAATCGCATTATAAATAAGTTATTAATTGGTGTACAATCACTTATTCGGCTACTTCTATTACCAAGTCAAAATATCTAACTTCAGTAAAGTGATAGAAACAAACAGACAAAACCCTAAAGCACATAGTACCGTATGTGTAATACTAAACTTGTGCTTAATGTAATCTTTACTCGGAGCCAGTATCTTGAACGAAAAATCCACTAATCCACTCTTTTTTAATGGGTAACGGAGATTGGGAAGTATGAAGACGATAATTAAAATTAAATTAAATTATAGCTTTTATATAGCGCTACTTTCATCCTATAGCATGCTCAGAGCGCTTTGGTCCAATCTCATTTGTAAGGTGGGGGGAAGGGGTATCTGGGAGGGGGCTTTCCGTGCTGCCTTTAGGTAGTCAGTAAACACTACTCTGCTCGAGTCGGGTGTCGAGCCTAGAGCCCCCTTCATAGGTAGCCAAGACAACCAAGTTCAATCGTACTTAGCCTCTCGACCACGCTTCCTATAATTGTATAAACTATGTAACACCCTAGTCAACAGTTGGTCAAGGAATCAAATGAATAATACGTGACATTTAAACCCAAATTCAGTACAACCAGATCACGTCATATCGTTGTTAAATATCACTTTGAACATCAAATTGACGCATTTTTTTAAAGTCACACCCGCAAAGAAGATAGAAGAATGGCGTCTGCGTTGAAATATTTCAATAATAGTCTTTAAAATCGTGAGGCCAACTGGACCATTTAATTTGGGCAAATAACCCTAGACAAATTGCGTGTTTTAACACATCCCCGCCATTAGAGATAGGCCAGGGTATCCGCCACTACGTGACACAATTAGACAGCAGCGGAAGCAGCTTCCATCTTTCTTCCTGAGACCAGGAGCTAAGCCCGGCATAACTCGGGTTCTCAGTTCACCAGGCTTACTGGCCTTTCATTACACACTTTCCGTCTCCGGTACTAGACAGATTCTAGCTACTATTTAGTTCACGATGCCCAGCTCCAAGTCTAGTTTCAACAGCTGAAAGGCGAGCCATTATCGCTGACCATCACGTTGTCTGACCAGCCTGGTCAACACTTTTAAAGGTTTTCAGTGATATAGATACCAGGGCTGTTCTAGTTGACAATCTTTACCTAAACATTGAATCTAATGTGCGAGGTACTTTTTGGTGCGTTATATATGCATATCAAGTATTTGAACTATTTATGCTTTTCGGAATTAAATATATTCCTTGCCGATGAATTGTGTTAATATTTACTCTATAAACTCGAATCGAAATGAGGTTAGCCTTTTTTTTTAAATACAATTACTGAATTAACATAAATAATGTATAACAATTGAACCATTTAAAAAAAAAACTTGAAAAAAAATCAATCAGTGAATATTAAAGTACTCTACAAAATACATACCTTTATACTTTATATAAATATCAAAATTAAGATGAGATTTTGTTAAGATTGCGAATTGATTTTGTCCCTTGTTCAGATTTTAGAAAACAATTTACATTACGTCACTTTCAAATACCAAACTAGAATGAAGCAGGTTTATTAATGATGTGTTTATTGGTAGACATTTGTGAGTGGCTGTACAAAGCACAGTTATTGCAATGAAATGGGTCTTCTAAAATAAAAACCATTTACACACCTAGGGACACGCGTAGGTCGTAATCATCTTTTTTAAAAAGTATTTTTGAAGTATTCTTTTTTGTATTTTATAAGATAAGATAAGATAGTGATTTCTGAAGTCAGTGAACATTGACAGATGACTACTGATTCTGAAATCAGTGAACATTGACAGATGGCTACTGATTTATTGACATACTTCATTCCGTTTCTAATGTGTCTAAATATTATCTAACAGTTTACTAAGTACTGGTCTCCTTAAATAAATATTAACTCGATCGTCTGCTGGTGTGCCGGGGTTCGTTCAGCCCCACCGTCACTGTCACTCGTGTCTTGTCAGTATGACAAATTGTGTGTGTTTCTATGTGTGTGTGTTTTCCCTCATGGCTACCTGTTCTTGGAGTTTAATGGCCGGTGATTCTGCAGAGAGCAGAGAATTCTGCGCCAGCCAAGGAGCGCAAGGACAACTTCTTAGGGGCCTTCATCCTCGACAAAACCAGCCAACCAGCGTCTCGATACAAAAATCTTTTTCTGCGGTTTCCATAGCAACCCTCTTGTCACCAGCTGCGACGCCTAGTGGTCGTGGTCGCCAATCTTGGGATTACCCCCTCCCCACCCCACGCCCGACTCTCTTTTTTTTTCCTCCCTTTCTCTCCCGGCTCTCTAGAAGTTCTCTCCCTTCCTCGAGGCTTGTGTTGCTTCCCCCATGACGGACTCCTATGGACACGATGTGAACTGCAACACTGAGAGACGGTATTAATGGAGGAGCCCGCTCTCTTCTAATCACCAGCAGTTTAATCACGGCCACAATAATCTTACACTACGGGGGACTGCTGTGTTGTCAGCTTGGCGTTTTTTTTTCTCTTCCTCTCTCTCTCTCTCTCCGCTCTCTATTCTCACTCGCTCAGACCACGGCTGGGTCAATAGTCCACGCTCGTGGTGACCATTCTGGACAAACTTACAGTGTTGCTTCCACTAGTAGTCCTGGTTGTATTGAAACGTGTTGTGCCTGCTTCAAGGTAAGCCATCGATGATTCTTTTTTTGTTTTTTACCTCTTGGTGATGCCAACTAAACAAATAGGCCTACCATTATCGTGTTAGCTCATGTGTGTTTCGAAATGTCCCTTTTTTTAGCCTCTCTAACAATTATCTTGCACTAACTTTGAAGTTGGCAACAAATTACTATTTAAGGAAAAAAAATAAACTGATGGAATTTCTAGATGATTCATAGTTTTAATACTATGTTCGAATGTTGCATATTTTTAAATATTCCTCTGTAACATTCAAGGATCCAAAAGATTTTTAAAAATCCTATCAGGCATGTATTCGATTCATAATGAGTAAGATATTAGCTATTACAGCAGGACGAAGATGCTTACATTGTGTGATATATTATTAATTTAGAACTATCACATTTTTGCATTCGGCTTAGAATTGCAAATATGTTGCATGAACTCGTGGTCGCGGGCTGTAGCAAGCTCTATATGGTATACGCATAGCAATGGAAATAAATATATTATTATGTTTTCAAGTACAGTATATAACACAAAATTGTATCAGTGCGTGTTCTGATTTTTAATTTAATAAGGCCTGTGATCTTATCTTAAAGCTACAACATCACACTCAGAACTAGTTTATACAATATTTTTGTATTAAAAATTACCACATAATTTTTTTTTCAGTTGTCTCTCTCTAAAAAATGTTCACCAGTTTCGTCTCGTCGTTATTTGACATAGTCGAGAAATGGATTGATTTCGACTTTCAATATTCACTTCATGATTTCATCTAGATCTAGACCTATCAGTAAATGATGTGAAGGATGTTACACATTTATTTTTTCAAATTTGTAAAATTTACGTTTGAAAATATTTTCCACTTTTATTTTTAAAGTTAGGCCTGTATTTGATGGTAGGTCTTTTGTGTGAATGTGTGTGCTGAAGAAATATATTGACATATATTTAAGCAAGTCTTTTCTACACTATTAATTACTCATTGCGGCTTATTGTCAGCCTAGTCATGTTTGTGTCAATGCCAGAGCCGGCTTTGAACATTTTATGTAACAGCAGAATTGACAGCTGTGCTGTTGGACAAATATTTCAATTATAGATTTAGAATATCTGTGAGTACGTGTGTTGTTGTCTGCGGAAGAAAGAAAACTGAGAAAGAGGGAGAGAGAGAGAGAGCATGTGTGAATGTAAGTATGTGTCAGGATTTGAACACATCAGAATCTTGTTAGAGGAAGAGTTTTATCTAACTTTCTTATACGCTGTTTTGTCCTGATTTTATTTTTTTTCAATTATAATAAATTAACTTCCCACTAGATTTTATTTGAAGTATGCGAGTAGGTCTTGGATTGTTATTCTGGGTATCCGTGTGTGACAAAGATTGGTCAAACGTATATTATTGTTACATTCTTACTATAAGATACCAGTACAAACAGTTTCTGTATTAGGTAATAAATTGTTTGTTGATTTACTCTCGAACTCCCCTTCTCAAAACGTGTCAACGATACTCAATAATACTTTGTATCTTTAAGGGAGAGATGATGTGTGTGTGTGTGTGTTTGAGTGAGAGAGAGCGTCAGGTTGTATTTCCAATGATGACTTGTGTCTTCTAATGGTTTCGGGTATCTGGCCCCCTCCCTGGATCCGCCATGGCTGCTCTCCCCTGGTCTTCAGTCTCCTGGCACCTCACACACACACACACACAGCTACTCGTCTTACACACACACGCACGCACACAGACACAATCTCTAGCCGCTCACTCATGCGACAGATCGACTAATCCTTGAGGATGGAACTCTGAGACACTTTTATTACGGGCACTCTCTTTGCGGGTCAAGCACATACACACACATACACACACATCAAATATTTTCACTCCACAATTCAACAGATCCTAGTTTTGAAACATCCATTTTCTATACTTCTCAAAACTAGCACGACAACCATACTAAGTACATAGTCCTACTCTAAAAAGTTACAGAACTACATTGCCAAATGTAAACGCATCATGTATAGATCTATATCCACATGTGACACTCTGGCTTAAACAGATTTTTGGTTGGATTGACCTGATTGACTGGAAGCCATCTGCGCCCTGGCTGCAGGGACCTGACATATATTTGAATATTCTTTTGTCCATTTGGGTGAATATCCAGATAGATGTGTTCAGAATGAGGTCAATTGTGCTTAAAACAATGTGTTGCATAGCAACTAAAGAATTTTAAAAAATATATACTAATTTCGCTTCAAGACCACAGAATGAACTAATTAAATGTTCTGTTCTGCGAAAATGGCAACATACTGTTCTGTGAGGGATTTTTTTTTTACAAATTTCTTTCTAAATATTTAAAACAAAACACACGTATTAGAAATGGTGATCTTTGTACACAGGTGATGACCAAATTTGCTGAATCTATCTATCTATCTATCTATCTATCTATCTATTAATGTAAATTTATACTTCTCTATAGGAAAACGGGCCATTTCATTTTAAACACGACCACCGTATTTTTATTTAAACCACAGGGAGACTAAAAAAAATTAATAAATAGCCCTGCCTTTTAATAAAGGACAACTAATCACATACAATGCATATATTAACCAGCAATAACCACAACGAAACTTCTACATGATTATTTCATCTTTATCATTCATTACTTTTTTTTTTTTTTATCATTATTTTTACATTTTTTGTCAATAAAAGTGGTGAGTGAGGAAAGGCTAATACTTCCTTTTCTTTCTAGGCAATCATTTTCTTTTTTAGCTTTTTTTTTCTTCTCTCTCTCTCTCTCTCTCTCTCTCTTTCTTTCGTTGTTTTAAGGATTGGACCTTAACAATGTTGAGGACATTGACGGCCCAATACCTCGACTGGAATATGGATTGTCGCGCTTTTTCCCCCTTCTTCTTTTAATATAAAATCATCTCCCTTGCTTGAAACATTGGGACAAATCTGTTCTCAATAATTAGCCTCTTCCCAGGGTCTTAAGAAAATTGTCATGAAAGGAGAGACTCTGTGTGGCCAGAGAATCGACCTGTTACGCGAGCGCACGCGCGCGCGTGTTTATGTGTGTGTGTGAGCCTTATTCTGTCCTGATGCACGGCTCTTGCGGGTCAGGGTGGAAATGTGTGTGTGGGGGGGGGGAAGGGGTGATGAACGGGAGGGTGACAACTGTAAGGTCGCGCTCCTCCACAGCCGGACCGAACAATGTACAGTTGCAGCGAGCACATGTTTCTTGATCAGTTCTTTCCTAGTTTTGGAACTCATTCTTCCGTAGCATGTTCAACATTGTTAACTCCGCTCACGAGCTGAATGTTTTCTGTTTTAACATTGTCAACTCCGCTCACGAGCTGAATGTTGTCTGTTTTAACATTGTCAACTCCGCTCACGAGCTGAATGTTTTCTGTTTTAACATTGTCAACTCCGCTCATGAGCTGAATGTTTTCTGTTTTAACATTGTCAACTCCGCTCACGAGCTGAATGTTGTCTGTTTTAACATTGTCAACTCCGCTCACGAGCTGAATGTTTTCTGTTTTAACATTCTCAACTCCGCTCACGAGCTGAATGTTTTCTGTTTCAACATTGTCAACTCCGCTCACGAGCTGAATGTTATCTGTTTCAACAAAGTCAACTCCGCTCACGAGATAAAATGTATGTTTTAAAATTAAAGTGCTTAGACCTATTTCATTTTGTGCATTTATTTAAGTCTACTTTTGACATAAACTATCCATCCAATCATAAAGCCTGTTTTGGTCTCGTCTCCCAAATATTACCTACGTTCATTGTAATAGCTGCTATTAGTTTTGTGTTCGTCTGTCTTTCATCTTCTGTCTGTCCGCCCCGTTTAGATCACGATAACTAGAAATATTGAAAAACCGACATCATGATATTTTAGATCTTTCAAAGTTCTAATTCAAAGGCTTTTTTTTTTAAGTGAAACTTTTTTTTTTTTAATTAAAAATACAAGCATTTTTTTTCCAGGAAAATACATCATTTTTATAGCTATTCACTATTGATGGTAAAAAAAAAATTTTTATTTTTCTGTCAATTTTTAAAACATTTATACAAACTTTATTTTGTAAAATAAATAACAAAATACTTAAATAACTAATATATGTATTTAGTATGTATAGTAGTCGAACATACCCTCAAATAACTTATATTTAGTATCTTTTCACATTAGGCCTATACAACTGGATTGTACCGGTATTCTACAAAACCATCCACTTCTCACTACATTGTAATAATTTTCATTTGAGGCCTTTAATGAGAGATTGGTCTTTTATAAAACCATCCGTTACCCCTGGTTCACATTGAATCATAGCAAAACAAGTAGTTTCATTGATATGGATATTATGAGGAAACCTGCCTTGTTACCCGCCTGAGTGGACCTGT